>NC_071387.1:5848688-6044400 GCF_022682495.2 Desmodus rotundus
CAAGATTGCAACGTAGAACGTCCTGCAGGAGAGGAAACTGAGGCTGAACCTAATGGGCTTGAACGCACGCATGTCAGATTCCTGAGCTGGAGCTTCCACCACTCCATACTGCTTTTGATGACTGTGTTTAACCTGGAGAGCACACACTGCTGAGAGTTAAAGATACAAGACTGTGCTGTCAGCCAAACCCAGCCCCTCGGAAGCCCTCAAAAGCCCAAGGTAAGGTCCTCGGGTCTGAGCCGGTGGGATTATGCAAGCTCCGCCCGCCCCCTGCTGGCCACTTTGAGGCACTGCAGCCATGCCTACCACCCCTCCCCCAAACCCACTTAGCATCTTTGCGGGAGGGGCCGACTACCACCCCTCCCACACATACCCCCAGGAGAAGGCCCACACTCCTCTCCCAAAGGTCATTTCCCCAGGAGGCAACCCAGGTTTCTTATGCTGGCCACCCTCCACCTGAATTGTTGGCTGCTGGCCCAGGGTGGGGCCCACAGGCATGTGTGGAATGAAAGGTCTTCCGGCTTTCCTACAGTCCTCTGCCCCAGAAGGTGGGTGGGACAGCGGGAAGGGCTGAGGGCTGGGGTTTGCATTCCAGCTCCCACTACTGCTGTGTGACCTCAGCCAAGTGACACAGACAATGGTGAGAGTTAGTGAAGACAAAAACCAGGGGCACAGCGCCTAATGCCTTTGGTTGAGGCTGACCCCTTTCCCATCAGGCCAGCAGCTCCAGCCTGGGTGTGACCCCAGCATGGGGCGAAGGGCACTGCTAGCTCCACAGCCCCAGCCAGATGGTTCCAGGGCGCTTTCCTGAGCTCTGCCAGGGCTGCTGGGGCAGCCCTGCTCTGCCTCCTCACAGCCTGCCACCCCCTGGGGAAATGCGCCCCAGGCAACGAGAAGAGCCAGGGTCTGGAAGGGGGACCCTGCCCTGGGGCCAGGGTTCTCTCTCCAAGGCTCTGAGCAGGCCTTTCCTCATAAAGGCTACCTTCAGCTCTCTGAATCCTCCTGATGATTCCCATTTCACTAAGACTAAGTCACTTGCCCAAGACCACAAGCTCATAAGTGACACATCTACTTTGGACTTTCGAGCTAAACACCTTGAGAGACGGGGGGCGGGGGGGACGGACTGAAACGTGGGGTGTGGCTTCTTACCGCCCTAAGTCACATGTGTGAACAGATGGGTGAGTGAGTAAAGGGACCAGAGGGTCAGGAGGTAGGTGGGGCCTGAGGTTGGGCGAGCTCAGGTGGCAGGCACACAGGCTGGGGGGGGTCAAGGCAGTTTATTGACCTCTGAGTGCCCCCCACCTGTCCTCCTCTCAAAGCCAGGTCAGGACTGAGATGGAGAAGGTGACACAGACAGACCCATAAAGACAGAAAGGCCCTGCCTGAGGGACAGACAGGCAGCCCTGTGGGGAGATGATAGGAGAGAGGGAGGCCGCCCCGTCTGGGCAGCCTGCTATAGGTGGAGGCCTTTTCTCCATCCTCCTGGAGGCCGGGCAGAGCTGCGCCCCGCTAGAGCAGCTCTGGAGCCAGGAACCTCTTCGACTAGCTGGCGGATGGCCACCCCTGCTCCTGCCCACTGTGCTGGCTGCCTGAGTCTGGGGGCGTCTGCCCCAGCCCTGTCTACAAACTCCCTGCTCTAGGGAGTGCTTGGTGACCCTCCACCTCCCCCCGACCTAACCCAAGACATCATCCTGAGGGACCCAGTCAGTCTCAGCCGGGGGACCTGCCTGACATTGAAGACAAACGTGGACACGAGGCTTTCACAGAAAGCCGCTGGGGGAGGGGGGCAGTGGCAGTGAGTCACTTGGCAGTTTGAAGAGGGAGGGGAGTCAGCGCCTCGCTGTTGAGGTGCCGGGCCCTGCTTGCTTTGGTCTGGCATTGCCCAGGACCCCTCCAGGGTGGGAGCTGGGGCTCTGAATCCAGCATCCGCTGGCCCTGAGAGGGATCAGGGCGAATCACAGCTTCTCCTCGCCAGCCTGGATCCGGGTGTAGGCCTCTTGGTCCAGCGGGACGTAGCGGCCCTTCCGGGCGTCCATGTAGAACAGCGGGTCTTTCACGAACGCAGGGTCAAAGCCCTCCTTCCGCAGCTCTGTCTTCTGTAACTTGAATGTCCCTGAGGGAGCAGAAGATGGGGAAGGAGAGTCAGAGGGTGCAGGGCAGGGGCTGAGCTCCGGGAACCCACCCAGCAGAGCTGAAGATGGGCAGTGGAGGGCCTGGGAGACCAGGAAAGGGCTCATGTGGGAGGGCAGATCCCTTTGCAGTTTGCAAAGGCTCCATCCATTTCATTATTAACCGCTTCTCAGAGTAGCCCTGGTGCGAGGTGGGGGCGGTCTGCATTACCCACCCCCCCTTTACAAATGGGGGAACTGAGACCCGAAGAAGGGCAGCTATTTGCCCGAGGCTACACAGACAGCAGAGTGAGGAGCAGAACGTGGGGCTCTGGGAAGGCTCCTTGTGAGCGAGCCCCTCCCAGGGGCAGGTGTGGTGGTGTTCAAGCTGCTCATCAACCCCAAAGGGTTCGGCGTGTTCTATGGACACTGAGGCTCACATGTTTTCAGATTTAACATCTCTGAAAACATCTCTAATTAGCAGTGGTTTTTCTCTTCATTGTATCAAGGCAGGGCTGACACAATGACCACGTGGGCTGAGAAGTGGGGCGAGCCAGGGTAGGGCAGCAAGGACCGAGGAGAGCGGGGTGGGTGGTCTGGGCATGAGCTTCCTGCCCACCGGACAGCTCCCGAGCATCATCAATGGACCAAGAGACAGAAGAATGGTGCCACCCTGCCGAATGAGGGCAGACCCACCACTCACGTGCCCCCTGGAAGACCGCCAGCCACGCACTCACTTCCCCACTCCCCGTCCCAGGCTGCCTGCAGCCCTCTCCCACTCTGCGCCCGCAGCAGCCAGAGGGCTTTGCTGAACACAGCTCTGACCGGGCTGCTGCTCCATGCAAAAGCCTCTGCGGCTCCCTGCTTTCCTCAGCCCAGCGCAGCCCAGAAGGCTCCGGGCGCCTGGCGCCTGCAGCGCGCCCCCCATCTCATGCTGCTGCCCAGCCCTCTCCCTGGCGCCAATGCCGGGGGTGGGGGGGGTGGGGTGGGGTGGGGTGGGGGGGCTCCTCTCTCTCCTCTGGTGTCCCAGGGCCTTCCTGTCTCAGGACTTCACACTTGCTCTTCCCATCAAGACCGCCCCGTCACTCAGGCTGCAGCTGAAATGTCCCCTCCTCAGGGAAGCTTCGGAAACCCTCTTCGCTCACTTTTCTGTCCGTTTGATCTCAGAACTCAGTACCTGTACCCCCAAGGCCTAACGCAGAGCCCGGCACATAGTAGGTACTCAATTAGTGTTTGTTCCATCAACAAACCGATGAACCTTCTGTCTCTGAAAGCTTAACCTGCTCACTTGTACACAGGGAGGTCAGCTTGCCCACTACCTGGCTAGGCTATGGGTGAAGGTCAAGTGACAGCCACCCAGGTCTCTCCAGAAGAAACCCGGAAGGGGCCAAGGCACCTGCAAGCTGGAGCCAGGGAGGGGACAGACCTGTTTTGTGAAGCTCAGGCAGGAAGCGCAGGAAGATGGGGCGGGCATACAGGGGCAGCTCCTTCTCCAGGAGCTGGGCAAAGCGCTCCAGGTCACAGTTGCCAGAAGGGTTGGCCACAGCAGCCATCCCAGCTCGGCCCTCGGTTCCTGGGGGCAGATGAGTGGACAGTGAGCAGCCCGCGGTGCCCCCTGGTGGCACCTCCCACCCCCCCACACAAAGGTACCTGGCACCTCCACGCCGTACACCGCCACGTCGGCCATGTCCAGCAGGCGGCTAAGCGTGCCCTCCACCTCCGTGGTGGACACGTTCTCGCCCTTCCAGCGGAACGTGTCCCCCGTGCGGTCTCGGAAATACAGGTAGCCCAGCTCATCCATCACCAGCACGTCACCTAGGAAGGGGTTAGGGGAGGTAGAGCTTAAGCCAGCCTAGCTCAGGGCCAGCGTGGGGCCAAGCAGTCCTTGCTGGACCCCTAGGATCTGCTTAACTCTAGGGGAAGGGACTGGGGGAATCCTGGAGAGGTGATCTCTGAAGGTGGGGGAAGGCCCCTTCGTGCCTCTTTACCACCCTCTCTCTATGGGGCTGGGAAGGGCTGGGGAGAGGTGCCCACCCACCGGTGAGGTAGGCCTGGTCCCCCTTGCTGAAGACATCCTTGGCAATCTTCTTATTGTTGGCGCCCTGGTTGAGGTAGCCATCGAAGCGCCGCAGGGGGTCCTGCTGGATGATGCGGCCCACCAGCTGGCCCGGCTCACCTGGGGGCAGGGAAGGCGGCGCCAGATTTGCCCTGGGTGGTCTCTCCCACTGGTTCCCCGGCGCCCAAATGTAGCCTGCAGTGTGACCGGTCTGACTTCTGGTCACTCTGCTTCTCACAGAAAGGCTCGTTTCACCTCCTGGCCCAGAGCACCCCCCAGGGCAGGCAGCTCCTCTTGGCAGGTCTGACACATGTAGGCACTTGGTGACGTCTGGTCAACCGAGCGGATGAAAAGAGGAACAAGTAGATGGAAGGGGGGCCGGGCCCTACAGGGACGGTCTGGCCAGAGCCAGTGCTCCCCGGGCGTCTGGCTCAGCACCAAGACCTTCCTGTTTCGCCCCACACGACCCTCAGGGCCCTGCCACGAGGCCGTGCTGCCACCAGCCCTGCTGCAGACGCGGGGACTCAGGCACAGGGCTAACGGGCTGAGCCAGGGTCACTCCAAGAGGCCTGGACCCAGGGCCTTCGGCACAGGAGTAAATGAACAGACTGAAGGCTGGCTGGCTGGGACGGTGAGAGAATGGATGGATGACCGGATGGCTGCAGGAACGAGTGACCTGTAGCCCTAAGAGAACAACTGGCTGATGGCCACTGGTCGAAACGGGGTTACCACCCACCCAGCCCTGTCCTCTCTCTCTCCTGGGCCAACCTGCCGACCCCCCCACTCCCAATTCCCACCCCAGGGCCGACCTGGCTGGCAGGGAAGGCAGACGCCGTCGGGCCCCCGGATCAGCTCCATGGTGTCCTCGTTGACACGCACCAGCCGGATCGGGTACACAAAGGACAGGATGCGGCTGTTGAAGCCACAGGCTCCTACCTGTAAAGGCCAAGACTTGGGCCTGGGCTCTCCACTGAGGCTCCAGAACTGGACGGCATGTGCAGGGGCACACTGCAGCACCCACATCCCCTCGCTGGAGCTCTGCCTGCCCCCCTGCTACCAGTGCCACCCGCGCCCCGCCCACATCGCACCTGGCTGTCGAAGTTGCCCAGGCTGCAGTTGCACTCAGTGGCCCCGTAGAACTCAGCCACCTGGGGGATGTTGAAGCGACCAGAAAACTCGGTCCAGATGGACTGCCGGAGGCCGTTGCCCAGCGCCATGCGCACGCGGTGCCGGCGTTCCGCCTCCCGCGGTGGCTGGTTCAGGAGGTAGCGGCACAGCTCACCGATGTACTGTACGATCTGGGGGCGGGCCTGGTGTGAGTGTGGGTCCCCGAGGCCGCTCTCACTGCCCCCCACCCGCCCAGGGGCGATCCTTTTCCTCGCTGGGCCTCCATCTCCCCAGCTGAACAATAAACAACTGTCTGCCTCAGCTGTAAACAGATGTCCCCCGCCCCCGGCCGTCCCTCTCACTCACAGTGCAGTTGTACTTGATACAGTCATCCCAGAAGCGGGAGGCTGAGAACTTCTTCCGGATGACAACCGTCAGGCCATGGAGCAGGCACTGCCCGATTCCCACGATGTTTCCTGAAGGCAGAGTGGGCCCTGGAGGTCACGGACCTGGTACACCCTCCCCTCTGGTCCCCCTCTTTCCTGTCCTCTCTCTCCAACACTAATGACCCTGCCTCTCCCCAAGTGAGACGCTGTCCACGGCTCCCCAGTGCCCACGGGATGAAGTGCACATGCCCCCAGAGCCTGCCGTGCTGGCCCCACATGACTGCTCTGATACCCATAATGCTGCTATTCAGCTGGGGGACCAAGCTAGCCTGCATGGCTTCTGCACCTCACATCTGCCTGTCTTGGGGGCACCTCTTCCAGGAAGCCTTCCCAGCCATCCCTAGGCTCTTCCCTTGAGTGGAGCTCCTGTTCCCTGGCCCTCCCACACTCACCACGCTATTTCTTGCACCATGTGAGGTAGGTTCCCATCACTTATCCTGCCCCAAACTCACACCCAACTCTAAGCACCTTGAGGGTAGGGACTATGTTAATTCATTCTGTCTTCCCTTAAGGCCCTAAGACCAAGCAGCAAGACTGTGCACATCTGTGGAAACGAGCTGTGAACACTCAGACCAGCCACGCATGCCACCACACTGGTGTGCCTATGCTCATTCGCAGCCCCAGTCAATGGCCACGGCTGGATCTGAACCCCGATTTGACTCCAAAGCTCATGTGTTTCTACTGCAACACACTGCCCACCAAGAACAGTGGGGGCTCCTGAGACCCCAGGGGGTCTGGAGACAGAGGGGCGGCCCAGGTTACCTGCGGAGTGGTAGAGCGGGAGGCAGTCATAAACAATGTCGTCGGGCCCCATGCGAAATCCGTAGTACACCAGGGCGGCCATGCGGTAATACCTGGGAGGGGAGAGGGCTCAGTGGGCCCCTGGGAGGCAGGAGGGGAGGCTCCTGGGCCCTGCCGCAGCCCCACCGCTCTCCCCCAGACACCTGCCCCTTACCTGCTGTGCACCACGATGGCGGCTTTGGGCAGCCCTGTGGTGCCCGATGTGTAGATGTAGAAGAGCTTATCTGAAAAAACAGACACACAGGTGGCTGTGAGAGGCGGCAGCACAGGGCTGGGCACGGGGTTGGACAGATGCTGGTGTGGGCGTCATTCAGCGCCCACTGACGTCCCGCCTCCTCCAGAATCCCGCCTCCTCCAGAAAGCCCCCTCCGATGAGTCCGGACACCGTTGTCTGCTCTCATGT
Organism: Desmodus rotundus; assembly: GCF_022682495.2. Lineage (NCBI taxonomy): Eukaryota > Metazoa > Chordata > Mammalia > Chiroptera > Phyllostomidae > Desmodus > Desmodus rotundus. The sequence continues at coordinate 5,855,610 of NC_071387.1, forward strand.
CTGCACCCGTTCCATCAACAAGCGTGTTCTGGGCCCCCACTCTGTGCCAAGCCCAGGGAGATGTCAGTGATCAGTTACTGAGCCCTTCCTATCACACCCTAGTTCCCATGCATCGTTTTCAATCCTCAAAAATCACTTTCCGTCACCATCCCCCATTTCATGGTGGTAGGAGCCAGGGCTCAGACGGCAGCGCAGGTGTCTGGGGTCAGACGATGGAAGCGGCAGAACTGGGATGTGAACTCAGTCCAGGCTCTGGGACACCAGGAGATACAGTGAGCTCTGGGCTCCACACGCAGAGGCAGGCAGGCAAGAGGGCCCGAGGGGCTGCCTGGAGGTGGGGAGGGGACGGCAGGCAGCCCAGTGCAGGGAGAGGTCACAGCCCAATAGGGGCCAGCAGTGAACAGGGGCTGGGTGAATATTGAAGGGTCCTGCCCCTGGCCCAAACCCGCCCCAACTTCAAAACCAGCAGGTCCCTGGGCTGCACATGGCCCTGCACATGTTGGGCCTCCACAAAGGCTCGTTCGGCGTCAGAACTGGATTTTGTGAACTCCAATGCACCCGGCACCGTGCCTGGCACGTTCACACACATCAGCTCGTTTAACCTGCACGGTGGCCCCAGGGCTACTGTCCCCATTTTCCCAGATGGAAAAGGGAGGTGACGTGACTCATTCCAGGTCACTCAGCAGGTGTGCAGAGGAACCCAGGCGTCTGGCCCCGGGAACAGTGATCTCTCCTTGACCACCTCAGATCCCCTCTGTGGGGGTGGGGAGCTCACCTGTGAAGCCCTTGTCAGGGCGACTGGGCAGGTTCTTGGGGGATTCCTCTAGCAAGGGGTCCAGGTGCTCCGTGTTGGCAGGCACCGAGCTGGGCTCCCACGGTCCAGAGCAGAAGAGGCTGAGTGCAGGATCCAGGCTGGCATGGATCTCACAGACAGCTGCAGGGGAGACAGGGTGGATCAGCAGGCAGGCCAGGAGACCCAGTGTTCCCAGGAGCGCTGCTCACGTCAGGGCCGGCCATGCTGTCAGGGAGGCTGGCTGGGTAGGGGGCCTCTACATTATAAGGAACAACAGCTCCCATTAGCCGCTGGCCGACTACACGGTGGACTCTTTATGTGCATCCTCCTGCCCACACAGCCTAGGACATAGGCACCAATGTCTGCCCATTTCACAGATAAGGAAATCGAGGCTCTGAAATGAGAGGGACTTGTTCACAGCCAGGCGGTGCTGAAGCTGGGAACCGAAGCCTGCTCTATCTCACACCAAGATCTGCAGTCTCACCCACTGGCTTAGCCTAGTCTGTGGGGGTCTGGTTGGAAGGGAGGAGTGGGGCTCAGAGGCTAGCTGCTCCCCAGGCTCTTCAGACAGGGGAAACCTTCTCAGGCTCCCCCATGCACTATACACGTCCCGATGGTCCCCCGCCCTGGGCACGGGCCAGTCCCGGCCCACCTGGCTCCTTTTCCTCGGGCTTCCTTTTGATTTGCCCAAACACCTCCCTTCTCCCTGCTGAATCCTTCCTCCTCCCTTTTCAGCCTCTTAATAACCTTCCCCATCCATTACCCCACACCCCACAGTAGTGTGGGAGGAAAGAACAGGGGCACTGAGGCCAAACCCAGGGCAACTCTGGGTTCCGCCACTTACAGACGTGTGACTGTGGGTGAGCTGCTCACATCCCTATGAACCTCAGGGTCCTCATCTGTAAAGCTGGTGACAGTCCCCCCACACCAGGCTTTGTGAAGATGAGAGCTGCTCTCGCAGAGCACCGTGCTCAGCACTTGGCCAGCGCCCAGTGTGGCCGCACGTGGAACAAGCTCTGCAGGACAGCAGAGAGTGGGTTCTTGTTCCCACTTTACAGACGAAGACATGAGGCCTAATTAGTCACAATAACGGTCACCACTAAATCGGGGCTCACCTAGCACCAGCTGCTTCGTTAGTGCCTCAGGTGAAGGATCATCCTGAAAACGGCAGGATGGGGCAGGGGGAGGGGGGCACCACAGTGAGGAAACTGGGGCACAGAGAACTCCAGTCCCTTACCTCGGATCACCAGCTCACCAGAAGTGGCAGAGCCCAGGCCGTGTGACTCCAGGGCTCCTGCCCTTAACCCCTGAGCTACACAGTCTCCTCCAAGGCTGGAGGGGGGCTGTGGTCTGTGCAAAGTCCCAAGGGACTCCCTGCCGGTCCCCTACCCCTTGGGGGCTAACCTGGGGCCATCTCGCTGCCAAAGATGAGGGCCCGGGCCCGGGAGGTGGTCAGGCAGTGGCGCAGGGCATCCCGCCGGAGGTTGGTGTTGATCAGTGCCGCCTCCACACCGACCTTGGCCATGCCCAGCCACAGGCCCACCACCTCGTTGCGGTTCTCCATGAAGAGGGCTGCCACATCGCCAGAGGCCAGGCCCCGGGCCTGCAGGAAGTTGGCCACACTGTTCGAGTAGTTGTCCAGCTGGCGGAAGGTCCAGTGGGTGTCTGTGCCCTCAAAGATCAGGGCGGTCTTGTCGGGGTGGCGCTGCACCGTCGAGGCAAACAAAACGGGCACCGTCCGCCGCTGTCGCAGGTAGCGCCGGACCTTCGCCTTCACCGTCAGGAGCACCAGGCCACCGCTGTGCAGGAGCCAGAGAGGGAGTTGTGACTGCTAGGGTTGGGAGTGGGATCCCGATGTCCTGGCCCGGGGCGCTGCCCCACGGGCCTGAGGTTCCTGGCCCCAGTCACCTGTAACACTCTCCTTGTCCAGCACCCGCTTGCTGATGTCACACAGGGGCCAGGCAGGCAATTATTCCCTCCCCTGTACAGAGGGGGAAACTGAGGCTCTGCTGGCAGATGGCTTGTCCTGGCTTCATGGGGGGAATGTGGTCGAACTAAGATTTGAAGCCCAGTCCTCTGTGGCACCAGACTTCATTCCTACTACCATCTGTGTCTGTGCTGAGTCAGCTGCTCTGTCAGAGCCTTCTGGGACCCCACAGCCCAAGTCAAGGTCCAAACTCCTCTTCCAGGGCCTCCCACCCCACCACATTCCATCTCCCCCCGCATCACCATGGTAAGTAAAGGGTAAGTTTGCGAACTCTCCAGCCTCCATCTCTGTGAGCCCAGCAGGGGCAGCAGGGGGAGGGCTCCATCCTATTTACCACCTTCTCCCCTGCCCCGCTCAGCGCCGGGCAGAGATGTTCAGCAAGTGTTCGTGGAATCACTGGCCACAGCCCCCTTTCCTGCCCTTCCCCTGCCACCTCTGATCCTGAACTCCCTCAGCTTCCCAGCCTCTAGGCCTTTGCTGATGCTACACTCTCTGGCTGGAATCCCTTGCTCCCACCACCTTTCGGTGTCTCTCAAGAACAACTACCTCGCCTCCAGGAGGCCTCCTCTGGTCCCCTATGGCCCTGGCCCATCATCATTCCTCCCTGTCCACGCTCCCACATCTTGGCTGCTACCACCCTTCTTGCAGTGGCCACTCGATACTTCCTTCTGCAATCAAATCAGTCTGACAAATGACGAACTTCCTGTTCCTGGTGCGGGTCACTGTTTTGGGTGCTGGAACACTTCTGTGAGCAAGACTGCCAGTCTCTACCCACATGGCACTGTCGTTTAGGGATTCGCTGTGTCCCCTAATTATCTCTCTGGCCGGTCTAAGCTTGTCCCGGGTCTGGGTCTGTCTTGCTCCCCTATGGGCCCCAGAGCCTGGCGCCTGGCACAGAGAGGGTGGCAGCAAGTGTTTCTGTACAGGATATGGACCAGAAACTCCTGCGGGGCACACCTGACATACTCTGGGGAAAAGATTCTCCCAGACATCTGATGCGGAGCCCTGCTCTTGAACTCAGGCCAACCCAAGGGCAGGACCTCTCTCACAGGTTCCTGTCACCCTCTCACAAGCTACAGCATGTCCTCGGGACCCTTTCAGATGTCTCCTCAACACAGCTGGTGTTCCCTGTTTGGTCCCAGGCCCCCAAGTCTGCCCCAGGCTAAGAAGCATCAGGTTAGGGAGATTCCCCAAGAGGGGACTGTGACCTTGGAGACGGGATCCAGGTACTGGTGCCAGGGGAAGGGTGTGGAGCAGAGGCTGCCCCTTTGGGGCCCAGGTACCCTGGGCTGGTAGAGGCCATGGGTCTGGTCTAGGGAAATTTGGGGGGCCAGGAGCCCAGAGAGGAGTGGGAGACTCCAGGAGGGGCTACACCAGGTACTCACAAGACATCGCGCCTGATGGTCTTGATGAAGATCCGGATAAAGCGCCAGCCCCCAGACCCCAGGTAGAGAAGCAGCAGAGAAAATCCCACTTGGGTCCACGGCAGTTTCAGCACCAGCTTGGAGAACAGCAACACTCCCAGGAGAGACGCCCCGAGCAGCATTGTGACCTGTGGAAACAGGGTAGTCAGTGGACTCAAATGTCTACATTTCCCACGTCCTGGCCCAGGCAACCAGGCCACTAGGGTCCCAAGGGGTCCACGTGAAGTGAGACGTAGGAATACTGAGTGCGCTGGAGACAGGGTCCCTTTCCAGGGCCGTCTGGAAGGGGCAGGCTAGAGGCATGGGACTTGAGGTGAGGAGTTCCAGCGATGACAGGCAGGAGGCTGGGTTCTAGCCCGCTTGTCCCATCTCTGCCCATGACTCTCCAAGGGACCTTGGGCAAGGCCCTTTCTCACTTCAGGACTTAATCTCCCCCTCTGTGCAATGGGCGTAGTGAGATTTGCTCTCATAAGCCCTCCAGCCAAAATAGGACATCCTGTTCCCCTGACATCCAGGGTCCCTAACCAAGGGCTTGAACAGAGGTACTAACTCAAGCGCCTCTGGCGCGACTCTGTACCCAAAGACCTAGGGAGGTTCTATGGATGACCAGGCCAAGCCCCAATACTCAGAGGGTCAGCTTCCTGGGAAGGGGGCCTGCCTGCTCAGTCCCTGCCCAGAGGCTCGGGCGGCGCCTTGCCTCTGCTGGTCCATAGAGGGCGACAGAGCAAAGGAGGTAGAGGCCGGAGGTACCTGAGAGGTGACCGCCCAGAGAGGAAAGGTGATTGAGAGGAAAACGGCCTTGAAGGCACCCCTACAAACACCCTCAGCAAGCCACTCAGATGAATATTTGGGGATTGGGCTCGAGGGAGGAGAAAACCTAGCTAGGCTGAGATTAGGACACTTGGGTTCTATTCCTGGCGTTTTAAGGATCTGCTCAAGAGGGCAGCAGATGGGACTGAGCTTTACTTCGGGTCCTCCTGTACCTGCGGAGGGGGTGAAGGTCAAGGCTGTAATGCAGCCTAAGAGCCACCAAGCCAGAATGAAGACATGGCCTGGACCACAGGGAGCCCTTACAAACCATCTCCCTTTCCTTCAAGTGAAAAGGAAAAGCTGGGAAGAGAATGAACCAGCGACCACAACTCCAAAGCCATGATCTCCCAGGTTCTCAGACCGCAGGCCTCCCAGAGCCCGCCAGGGATGGCGTGTGGAGAGAAGGGAATACCTAGTTCCTGCGGGCTCCTGTCCCAGGTCACTGCGGAGAGCCCTGGCCCCTAAGTAGTCAGGGTAGCAAAGCGCGTCTGACAAGGAGACAGAGCAGTAGGGCGCGCCTCCCACTCCAGGCCGGCACCGTCACCTCCCGGCGATGGGGCCGGGCACATTCTCCCGCTCCGGGACCCACTTCCCTGGCTTATGCTCACCCGGAGTCGGCCCCGCCGTGCGGCGCCCCGTCAAGATGCGGCCCGGCAGCGGCAGCGGAGTGGGGAGCGCGGGGGGCATCAGCCGCCCCTGGGCGCGCAGAGCCGGGTCTCAGCAGCCCTTCGCTAGCTCTGCGCCCTGCATGGTCCGGCCAGCCCCGCCCGCCGCCCGGCACCGCCCGCCCGGCCGTGGCGCTCCTCCCCCGTCCGCCTCCAGCAGCCCAAACCGGCTGCGCCGGCCGGCAACACCGCCTTCCGCGCCTTCCCCAGGGCAAGCGAGCCGCAGAGCCGGCGGCACAGCGAAGCCCTGGCTCACCAGACGCCGCCTGGCCCAGTCCGCCCTGCGCGCGCGACGGCCGCAGGCGACGCCCGGCTTGGCATTCTGGGAGTTGTAGTCCGTGCCGCAGAGACCCCACACCCCCTTTCTTCCCCAGGATCAGTAAGAGGCAGGTGTACGCTGCCTAGGTTCTGAACTCCCAAACCCCGGGCAGCCGGGCGTGGGTAAGAGCACCCCCTCCCCGCTACGTTGGCGGACCCCGTGTTTAGACCCGAGTAGGGTTCGGCAAAGACCCAGCGCCACACCTACAAGAGAGCTAAAAAGTTGGTTTCGGAGCGAGAGTTTAGCAAGGATTAACTCCAGTCACCGGCTCTGTTGCACAATGGCTAGCGCCCTGGACCTCTACTGGAATTTGGGATGGTCACTTAAAGTTTGTGAGATCGAGTCCCACCGGAGTCCAGCTCCTCCCTCCATTCCATTCAGGTGTTTCATGACCACAGGACCTGTAGAAGATTCAGAAAGACTGCAGCCCTGAGTGCCTCTCACCTCTGTTTCTGGGACAACAATAACCTTGGTGTCTGGATGACTGAGTAGGAACACTTCCCTGTCCATGGTATCTCGTAAGCAACCAGGCCCACCTGGTGGTACAAAGGGCACAGGTCTGGAGACCTGCAGCTACTGCAACTTTGGCCTCTGATCACTCTGAACCCAATGGCCCATCAACCTCCAAATCAAAGACCATATTTGCCTTGCACTTGCTGAGATCTGGGCTATCGGCCAACTTGCCAACCCTGGGTGTCTCTGGGCCTCTGGAGGCTTGGTTTCTTCATAATGAAAACGTTGGGCATCCACAGCTGCCATTGTCTTTGAACAGATCCCCTAATCCCTTAGTCCAATAGAAGTCTTTGAAAGGTGTCTATTCACAGGGATTAAAGATTAAAATTTGGTCTGGTAAGTACTAGTATTTGGACCTATTTCTTCCAGAGTGTAGGGAGCATCTTTTGGGGGACCTAGGTAAGTTAAAGCACCACCTCCCATAGGGTATGGGTGTTACAATCAGGAGGCGGTGTTGCACAGGGGTTATGGGTGTGGGTGTGCAACAGACTTGAGCCAACTTCTCAGTTGAAAATTCAAAGTCCCCATTTGTTCTCACTGTAAAAATGAAGACGTACTAACAGTGACAACCTCACAGGGCTTGTGTGCAGTGTCATGGGGAGCACCTGAATTAGCACTTGACGTCACTTGTTATTGTAGCTTACAGGCTCGCTGGTCACAAACCACCTACAAAATCTGGACATGAAGACTGTGTCTGATCTGTAGGGCTCAGCAAAGAACAGAAACTTGATAAATGTTTGTTGAATGAATGACAGTGGATCGGAAGCACTGACCTTATCCACACCAGGATTCAGGAGTATAAATATGATTATTTCCGCATCAACTGCTGAGGTCACATGCAGAGAAGGCAAGTGAGAATTTGGAGGTCGGTTGGTGACCAGTCTTGTACCCTGCCCGCCCGTTCTCCCTCATTCAGGTTGGTCGCATCAGTGAAGCCGGAGCAGTAAACCCAACAGACACTGGGCCAGGCCTGAGCGTGGGGGCAAGAGGACCCAGAGGAAACAAGGCAGTGTGCCTTTATGTTGCTTACAGTCTACTTGGACACACACAGAGAGGGCTGGCGGAGATTAGATCCCTGGGTTGTCCCTCGCCAAGTGCCGTCTTTGCCGGTAGTCAGACACATCTGGGCCGCTCTGCCAGCCCCGCCTGTAAGGCATGGGGCAGATCACCTCTCCCCGTGGAGCCCGGGTGCCCTCGTTTGTAGAGTGGAAATTCCTACCTCCTGGGGCTGGGTGTTGAGTCAGTGAGGACATGCATGTCATGCTGTCCACACGGGGCTGGCGCTGGCAAGGCTTCAGATGCCATAAAGTCGCTCAGCTCCAAGAGGGCGGGGACCAGCTGTCTGGATCACTGAGAAGCCCCAGCAATCAGCAAACAGAAGATATTTGTGAAATGATGGAAGACTAGGGGGCTTGTGCATCTGAATCCACGGGCAGGGGAAGGCCATGTGGTGGGGTGTGGTGGGAAAGGACTTTGTGTGCCAGGCCGAGTTGACCCTGGTGCAGTGAAGAGGCACTGGAGGTTCTCAGGAAGGGCAGGGGCTGGGTGCTGGCACTTGTGGAACGGGCTGTGCTTAGGCTGACCTCACAGTGGGCTCCTTTCCACTGACATGACCCCCATCTGCCCTGCATGAGGGAACTAACATCAGCCTTAAACCTCCAGACTTCTGAGACTGACATTTGGACTCACCTGAATTGAACCTCCAGAGGACTGAAGTGGTTTGGCCCCTGGCACACAGTAGGTGCTTACCCCATAGCTATTCAGTGGTGTTTGGCTTTAGTGATCTCTGAGCTGTATAAGTCCTCCCACTCTGGGCGTGTGCAAAATACATACCTCTGGCTTACTGTGTACATGGTGACTTCAGAGGCCTCAAGGGGCCTTCATGGCAAATGACAGCTCCCATTTCCTCAGTGCTTACTGCGTGCTAAAGCAGTACTCAGGCACATGGCCCTGTTGCGAGACAGGCACACTTCCTGTTTCACAGAGCAGAAAACAGAGGCTCCAGGGGGTGCAGTGGCTACCGCCAGGGTGCAGCGCTGGTCAGTGGTGAGCAGGTCTGCCTGCCTGTAGCGCCTGTGCCCCCAAACACTGCTCTGGGATCAGCTACAGTCCTGCCACCAGAGTTTTTCTCCAGCTGGTGACAAAATGGTCACCCTCTGCTCTGAACCCATGACTCCACCCCAGCTAATCCTATACTTTTTTTATCAGGCAGAACAGGAGCTTCCCCTTGGCTATTGGGAGAGGGCTCAAAACCTGTGCAACCCTAGGACACTCCCTGAACCTGAGACTCTGAAGCGAGGCTGCATTGCTGTGAGGACTGAGTAAGACCTCGTGTGCGGAATGCCTGGCACAGAGCTCACCATGCACCCCTTCTGCGACAAAGCAGTGAGCCCCGCTGTGTGTGTGCAAGCCTGTTCCCAGCAGCGAAGGGAAAGAACAAAGTCCCTGTCTCGTGGAGCAGACACAATCCTGTAAATAAACAGTTTCAGAGTGGTCAGCAAGAAAACAGGGTGATGTGATGGAGGGAGGGGGGCTGCTCAGAGGGCGTGGTCAGGGATGGCCCCTCTTAAGGTGACATCTGAGCACAGATGTGGACGACAAGCTCTGTAATGACCAGAGGACAAAGGCAGGAAAAAGGTCCACATGGTTTATTTAGATGAGTGTAAGTTTCCAGGCAGTTGACAGGGCCTCGAGGGCTGTGTAGGAACTCAGTAAGTGGCACCTACTGCCAGCATAGTTTTTCTCCAGCTGGTGACAAAATGGTCACCCTATGCTCTGAACACAGGACTCCACCCCAGCTAATCCTGACAGCCAGCGCCCACCTCCTGAGTGCTGCAAGGGCCCAGGGTTACATGGGCACCACGTGGCTGGAGCAGGTGGGCTACTGGGCTGGGCAAAGGCTATCTGAGTCTGACCTTTCTTCTGGAGAAAGGGGACAGGGGTCTCTGAGACCCTGGGAAGCCATGGAAACAACTGGCAGCTCTGGAAAGGTGGCCACACTGCGAAGATCGATGAGGTATAAGGAGCACACACCACCCCCTCCTCTTCTGCAGAAATTCAGTGCTCAGGAAAAGGCTGCCCTTTTGGAAAAGGCCTCGGTTCCAAGGTCAGTCTCCACCCGCCCTCCCCCCCCCCCCCCAGGGAGCTGCCCTGGACATGGGGTATGCATGAGGAAGGCTGAGGCCCTGGTCCAGGCCTAGCTCTGCTCCTATTGTCTCATTAGTGACATGCAATAGCACCACCTCCCTCGATTGCTGGTGTCAATGGGATGATGTACTGAAGTGCTTGACACTGCCTAGCACAAAGTACAGCTCTAAATACCCTGTAGCTGTTATTACCCATAGGGAAACTGAGGCACCGGAAAAGCAAGCAGGAGGCCTTGCAACCTGTGTTCCAGTTACTCCAGGGAACTCCTTGCCCATCTCTGGGCATTTGTTGCTTTATCCACCCAAACTACAGGCTCTGCCATTCTGGCCGTGTATCCTGTACTAAGTTTATAGACAGGGCCACCCACTCTTCTACAATCCTTCACCGTCTGTCCCCACTCCTTGTCTCTGGTCCAAGGAAAATGCCTGGCAGCTGCCTCTTCCACCTGTGAACACAGAAACGCAATCGCTCCTGCCTCTTGGGTAAGCCCTTCTACTAAGCATCACCCCATGAAACCGCCACAATGACCATTGGAGGCGGATGCTGTTTTCCTTCCCCTCTTGCTGATGAAATGGGCTGAGAGGGGAGGGGACTTGCCCTAGGTCCTTCTGCTGGAAAGCCATAGAGTTGGGAGCATGAATCTGTTTGCCCAACTTCAGACCAGACATGGGGTGAGCAACTAAAGGTCAGGCTGGTGAGGGTGTCTCCTCTTGGGGCTGGCAGGCCCAAGGCTGCCTGTCAGCCGGCACTGGGCAGAGGCAGGGGAAGCAGGCTCGTGGCCCAATGGGAGCCTTCATTCGGACAGTGGAGACTTCTCCTCCCCTGCCCCACCTGTTCTCGGCCTCTGGAATTAGGTATAGTCCTCCCCTGGGAGGACACCCAGCCATGCTGGCTGGCAGGGGGTCTAGGACCCGGCTGTGGACCAGACATCCCTGAATGAGACAGGAGGGCTGGTTCCTGTGCACGTGTGGTTCTCTTCGGGGGGCTCCAGGTGCCCTGGCGCCGCCCCCCCCCCCCACACTGCCTGCTCCCTCCTGGGCTGGCCCCCAAAGCCACTCGGCAGTGGTTATGACAAATTCTGGTAAATGATGTCCAAGGGTTGGTGTTCAAAGACAAGGACCAAAGGTGTGGCAAGGAGCCCTCTGCCTCCAGGGGAAGTGGGTGGGGAGCCAGGCCGGGCCCTCCTGGCTCAGCAGCTCAGGGCCTAAGCCAGGCCCTTGATGCGCCCGGGGGGCCCTGTGATGCCCAGCTCCTCCCGCAGGGCCGTCAGGGGCTGCTCCCAGCGCCGCTCATAGTACAGGTTGAGGATACACGGGGCTCGGCGCCCATTCTGAACTGCCCACGGGATCAGCTCCGAGACCAGCACTTGCAGGTGCCTGCGGGCAGCAGAGGGAGGACAGAGAAGATGCTGAGGGCCGGGCACACTGCGTGCCCTGCAGTGATGCACATTTCTCTGGGAATCTTCACACAGACCCAGGAGGAAGGTAGTTATTGTCACTGATTTTTTAGTGAGGAAGCAGAAGCTCAGTGTGGTCAGAATCCTGCACCCAAAGACACTCGTCCATCTGCTGCCAGAAATTAGTGCTAGATCGCCCCCCAGCCGCAACTGCATCATTCTGGCCTGGCACTGAGGCCCGGCCCAAGAGACCCCAGGGTCCCAGGAAATGTCCAGGCTGCCTCTGCTGCCCAGGAAACCCCATGCCAGGTCACTTTCACCTCTCTGCCCCATTCTTTCCACCCGGCTTGCTGGGGGACCATGGAGGCTGCTGAGGAAGGCTGCATGCTCCTCTGTCTCCTGGAGCCCTGGCCCCTGAGGTCTCCCTCGATCCCTGGGTCCCCTGCCACTGGAGAACTTACTGGGCACGGAGGCGGACTGGTCCGAAGAGCGCACCCAGGATGCACATGGGCAGGCCGGTCTGGACAGCCTCAAACCACTTTACTGTGATCTCCCCTGGGGGCAGGGCAGGGGATGGGAGGGGGTGAGCAGGGGCCAGGAAGCGAAGCCAGAGGCACTAGTCTCGCCAAGCAAGGAGGTGCCTGCTTCCCTCTAAGGGGCCTCTTCTCCCCGGGGGTGGGGGTGGGGGGGGGGCGTGGTGGCCCAGCCACACCCAGTCTGCTCTGCACTGTGCCCTGGGGTGCTCAGCTTGGAGTGGGGGAGACGGTCCAAGAATCAGAGGGAGTAAGGGCTTAATAGGAAGCTTGGGGTCAGAATGCAGAGAGCTGTACAGCTAGGATAGGTCCTACAGGCCTTAGGGAGTTTCTGAGGGTGTCGGAAGAGGGAGCCCTGATGCTCGGGTGTGCGAGAGGTGGGGGGATGACACAGAAGCTGGCCATCACGTTCGGGTAAAGCGGAAAATGAGGCACTGAGCTGGGTTAACTGGCCAGGGACAGAGGCAGGTGCGCCCCACCCTGGCCCTGCTCACAGACCCTGGGGGACAAGCTTGTTGACGTGCCTTCTCCCCAACCCACCCCCACCCTCCAGGCAGCTGGCAAGGTGGCACTCACCCAGAATGTTGGTGGGCATCCCCAGCAGGGTGTGGAGCATGTCGTGTACCTCCCGGTACCGCTGGTTCACGTAGGCCAGCTCCTCATCATCCACGAATCGAGTGGGCGCTCGGGTATCTGGGGAGACCCTCTGACAACCATGAGCCTCCCTTAGACCCCTCCCCACAGTTCCCAAGGCCCAACTGTCAACCACCCCCACCAAGGTGAACCCCCCAAACTCCCCAGGGACTTTGCTTCTGCCTGCACCTGCCGACGGGAGTCCTCGGGCAGGGGATGCGGTGGCACTGACGACCCCTCCACCTGTGCCAACTCACACAGTGTCTGTGCCTGTTGGACTCCACGGGAAAGGAGCCTCCGAAAGGAGGGGGAAGCAGTTGTTTCGTGGGCACAGAGCTTCAGTTTTACAAGATGGAAAAGCTCTGGATGTTGGCCTCACAACAGTGAGAGGGTACTCAATACTTAGCTGTCCATTTAGAAGTGGATGAGAAATTTTATGGGGTTTTTTGTTTTGTTGTAACACAATTAGAAACTGAGTAAAAAGATCCATAGCACAAGCTAAGGACCCTAGGGTGCCTTGGGAAGGTCCCAGGGTGCTCTCTCCCACCACCCTCATCTTCACCTTGAGAATTCCTGCTCATCCTTCATGAGATGGCTTAAGCACACCCTCACGGGAGACCGTTCCTGCTTTCAGACTGATCAGGCCCACGTTACGGCCCCTGCCGTGGCCCTCAACATGCTCGTGTGGCGACGTTTGATGCACGTGCTAGTTGATGTCCCTCTCCCAGACCTGGGCTGTCCAGTGCAGCGCCACTTGCCACATGTGGTCACTGGGCCTTGAAATGTGACACGTTCCAACTGAAATGTGCCGTACATGAAAAATACTGGATTTCAAGGACTCAGCATGAGAAAAATGTCAACTCTCAATAATTGAGAGTACTGACTACATGTTGTAACGATATTTTAGATACATTGGGTTAAACATTATTAAACTGAATTCCACTTGTTTCTTCTTGCTTCATTAAAGTAGCTAGGAGCAGAGTTTAAACGTCCTGCGTGGCTTGCATTCATTTTCCAGGAACAGGGCTGCAGCAGCCTGTCAGCCACACGGGATGGGGCGGGCTGTTTTGCTCGCTGCTTTATCCTCAGGGTCTGCATGACGAAACATCTCTTGAATGTGTGGGTAAAAGGCCAGTCCCAGGCACTTTTCTGACCCCAGGCAGGAATGTTAACTGCCATTTTACCCACCCCCTGCCTCTCTGTCCTCAGCAGCCCGCAGCGGACAGAGTGGGAACAGCCCGGTGTTCCTGTTCCTGAAGCACGGCCTCCGCCTGTCCAGAGGCTGAGAGCTGTGATGTCTTCACTGCTTCGGGGCTGCTGGCTCAGTGTCAAGGTCTGTCTGTGGCCTCACTGGGTCCTGGGTCCTAATGGGGTGTGCATCGTTGTACTTGCTGTGTGAAGCTATGTGAGCATAGTAATAGCAGCTGCACTTACAGAGTCCCTACTATGTGCCTGCACGGTAAGATGCCCTTTACACAAATTATACTTCACCCTCCTGATCATCTAGGGGGCAGGTACTGGTATGAGCCTCAGATACATATAAATGAGGCTCAGAGAGATAAAGTAACTTGGCCAGAATCACATAGCTAATCCAATGGCTGAGCTAGAGTTTGAAACAGTTTGCAGGATTCCAAAGCCAGCAGCTTTAACATCCATTATTGATAAGGCACATCAGTGCCCTGGAAGATAAACATCAGGTCCCTTCTCCTCAGAAACAGAGCCTGAGCCTCACAGAGGCCAGATGACTCGCCCAGGGCCATCTCGCTGAGAAGCAGCAGGATTCGAAGTGAAGCTACTTTCACTCTCTCTTTTTCCTTATTCACCTCAAGCTACGCTTAACACCAAAGCTCATTCCTGTAATCTTTTTTTTTTTTTTAATTTTATTTATTTCTTTTTAGAGAGAGAGGAAGGGAGGGAGAAAGAGATGGAGAGGAACATCAGTGTATAGTTGCCTCTCGCGCACCCCCTACTGGGGACCTGGCCCGCAACCCAGGAATGTGCCCTGATTGGGAATCGAACTGGCAACCTTTCTGTGAGCAGGCCGGCACTCATCCACTGAGCCACACCAGCAGGGGTATCATGCCTCTCATCTTGAGGCCACGAGGATGAACATATTCCCTACCAATGCCCACCTTAGGGAGGGTGGCCTCATGTTGAACCTTGATCTACATCTCTGCCAGCACAAAGGTGCCCCGCCCCGTGGGTTTGTGTCCTCTGGCAGCGTCACCTCCTCTGGGGCTGCTGCCACAGCGAGGGCTGTGACTGGCAGAGTGCCCAGGGAGGCCCTGGCAGTGCCATCCCCTCCACAGGAACAGCACAAAAGGCTCTAGGTGAACTTCAGAGGAAGGTTGTCCCTCCTGAGGTGACACCTGGGGCAGGTCACCCTGGTGGGTTTCCCGCTGATGAAATAATCTGCATGCTGGGAATTCTGAGGAAGACGCAGGAAATGGGGCCAGGGCAGGTTATTTTTTCAGGGAGAGTAACCTTCCAGGGCAGTGGTTCTTAGCTGGGGACATTTGTGGGTGTTAGAACTGGGGGGAGGGGGTGCTACTGTTATCTGGTGGGTAGAGGCCTGGGATGCTGCTAAACATCTGACCAGGCACAGGACAGCCCCCCACAGGAAAGAATTACACGGCCCAAAAAGTCAACAGTGCCAAGGATGAGAAACCCAGGGTCAAAGGGACCTTCCTCACTCCTTCCCCTCCTCCAGCCTGCTGGGCAGGCCCCACTTCAGGGTCCTTTGCTAGGACGTGTGTGTGTCGGCAGGTGGGGAAGGGCACAATGAAGGTATCTGGCTGTATTCTAAGGTCCTTTTATGAATCAGGTGTTACTCTCCTGCTTGAAATCCTCAGCGGCTTTCTACTGTTCCTATTGCAAAATATAGACTCCCTCCCATGGTTGGCCGGGCCCACTGGCCGCCTCCCGGACTCTCTCCTCTGCTGCCACATCGGTCGGTTTCTCTCTCCTTAGACACTCAGGGCCTTGAACTCTGGCCAGTCGCTCTGCACGGCCCGTCCCTCCCATCTCCCCTCAGGGCTGGCTCTTCCTCCCCCCTCTACGTCTCCTCGGAGGGGCCGCCATGGCCTCCACCTTATCAAAAGTGGCACCCACCGCCATCACCCTTGTCTTCCCTCATGGGGACGCCTGTCCTCGCAGCACGGTCTTCTAGAACGGGAGCTCACGAGACAGGCCCTCTGCTGGTTTTGTTCACCGCGTCCTAACTGCTGTGAACAGTGTCTGGCAAGTTCTAATTGCTCAATAAATATCTGAGTTTTTATATGGCAGTTTCTTCCTTTTACAGCATCAGCTACCTGCCCAACCGTAATATTAGCTTCCTCAGGGCAGGGACCTTGTCTGCCTAGTTCACCATTGTGTCCCCAGGACCTGGAACAATGGACAGCATGCCAGATGCTAAACAAATGAACGAGTTCCTCAGTAATTGGGACCCTCCTCTCCCCTTGGAGCTGGACAGTGCCACAATTTGTCCCACTCTAGGGCAAGCATGGTCTCTGGCACAGGGGACACGGTGCGGCAGTTAACAGCATGACCCGGGTTTGCACACTGCTGCCATTAATGGGCTGTGTGAAGTCGGCGAGGCGCTTACTCCTCTGGGCCTCACCTCCACCTATTAAAGGGGATAATAGTAAGACACTCTGACAGGCTTATTGGGAAGATTCAGCAAGACCGTGTATGAGCCTGGCATCTGGGATGCAGCAAGAAGTTAGTAAGTGCAGGCCAGAATGATCACCTAAGTGATGTTATCATCCCATCTACCTACCCTACAGAAAATGACAAAGCCTTGGCACAAGAGACTAAAAAAACACTCCTGCCCACGGTGGCAGCTCAGGGCTCTGCCTTCCTGGGGACGTCACTCCCATGCCACTCATCTGCCCTTCCAATGATGGCCACACGAACAGAACCTAGGAACTCACATTCACATCCAGGAAACGAAGATACTCGCGGCCGAGGGAGCCCTCGGGCAGGCTCTGCAGCTTGCCCAGGTCAAGGGTGGACAGAGAGATCCGGGGACGCTCCCTGCAAGGCACAAGGCAGGACTTAGGTACTGGGAGGGTCCAGCAAAGGTAGGTAAAAGGTTCAGTTAGAACAAGGTTGTAACAGGTGAAGGGGCAGAGCAGCAACTGGGTCACGGGTCCTGATGGAGCATCTTCTAGGTGGTGGGGACTGAGGAGTCCACCACAAGCTAAGGTCGTGGTTCCTGCCCACCAGGGCACGGTCTGGGCGGGCAGGCCTCAGGTGTGATCAGGGTACTCACAAAGGGCACTGCAGAAAGGGGTGGGGGTGCAGCCAGCACAGTATGGGTGCTCAGGGAAGGTACAGAGCCCTGTGGCTGGAACTGGGCTGAGGCCACCACACAGCACTACCTACAGGTCATCGTAGTGTCTACATGAATGGCATCCCTGGAGCTGGGCAGTGCCCAGTCCGTGCAGCTGCCCCTGGAGGAATGGGACTGACACAACGTGACTCCAGAGAGAGCAGGATTCCCACAGAATGCTCCCACCCCCGAGCCAGAGCTGGGACCTACTGCAGGATCTGGGCGCCCTCTGAGTCCCTCTTCATCCGGTCCCTGAGGACCTTCAGGGCGCGGCGCCCTGTGGTCTCCCCTAGAACTGCGACCATGTCTGAAAGGAAAGAAATTGGGACAAATGTAGGCTGGGCTCTTTGGCCAGTTACTTGCCCTGGTCTGAGTCTTAACTTCCAAATGAGAAGACAGGGATAAGATCTACCTCTAGTTGTGAGGATTCGTGTTAAACACTTAGCAAATCATTCTGCACGCAGTTTGGGCTCAGTATAGCTATAGTTACAACGTCAAAGTCATTAATCTACTGGGATGAGGTGGCTCTGGTGAGCACAGTGTCTCGAGAGGTTTCAGATCACCTTCCCGTCCATTATCACAGCACCATGTGATGGCCCGATTGACAGGTATGACCTCTGTTATCAGAGTTCTGGGTTGGAGCCCAGGTGCGGTCACTGTCTAGGTGACCTTGTGCACACTGCCTCACGTTTCCAACCTTCAGTGTCTTAGTTTGCGAGGTGCAGATAACACCTTTCTAACAGTTAATGTGAGAAGTCAAAAACATCACGCATATAGAACACGTAGCACAGTGAGCAGCCAGAACGTGCTCAGTGAGCAGCCAGCGTTATTGTTTGTATCAGTAGGAGTAATGGTGTTCCTCAAACTTAAGAAGCCTGGGAGGGATGAGAAAGGCATCATAGACCCTTAGGATGTTCTGGTCCTACACCCGCCAAACAGTTATTGAGCATTTATTACCGGCAAGGCACTATCCAAAGTTCTGCCGGCACAGAGGATCAGCACCGTCATCATGGTCCCTGACTTTATAAAGTTTAATTTCTAGCAGGATGTTACCATTCGATGCGTGCTTATAAATCATCTATTTAGTCCAGAGGTTCTCATGGTGGCTGGATGACAGAATACCCTGGGAAGTGGTTTCAAAAGGCAGAAGCTCAGATTCCAGGCCCCTTCCACCCGCCCCTCTCCACACCTGACAGATAAAGGCCGAGTTTAGGGTGGGACCCGGGCATCTGCATTCCTATGAATGTCCCGGGTGATTATGAGGTACAGCCAGGTTTGGGTACGCTGACCTAGTCTATTCTCCAGTTACCCATAGGAAACGGAAGCCCAGACAGAGTTCAAGACCTTCCCAGGCTTCCAAGGCAAGGGTCTCCACGGGAGCGCGGGGCGCGGGCTGCCTTACCGTGGCGATACGGGTTGTAGAGGGCCATTCCGGCAGAGCCCACGGCCAACAGCGCCTTCTGCAGCGGCGAGGTGGGGATGTGTTCGGGGTAGAGCAAGCCGGTGCCATGGCTCGCGGCTCGGAAGGGCCCAGCTGCCGGGCAAGAAAGAGGCCGTGGTCAAAAGTGTGTGTACGGGAGCCGGGGCGTCGGCCTCCTTCCCGCCTCCGCCACTTGCCTGCAGCAGGCCCAGCGAGACCCTGGAGCAAGCGGAGGGGTCGCGGGGCTCCCCTCAGCAACGTCGCCATGACAGCAGGCACGTCCCTACGGCCGCGGGAGGACGCGCGGGGAAGGGCGGATGCTCCAAATTTCCTTGGCGACGGAGCGCGGGAGAGGTCAAGTCAAATGACTTCGACCCCTATTGCTCTGAGTCGTGCCTTTTGGGGGGTGGGGGTGGGGGCGGGGAGGGAAATCTTAGCACGGGCAGGAAAGGGCCCTATCGCCAAGTATGAGAAAGAAAATCCGGGCGATCTGTCTGCTACCTATCCTACCGATGTAAAACTCTCCCCATTTCACTTCACCCCCAGAAAGGGTCTCCAAGTAAGCCCGGCCAGCATTGGGCTTCAGAGCCGGACCGTACTTCCTCTGCCCCCGCACCTTCCCCCCGAGGATAATAAGAAGAGAACCATTTCCGGCTGCGACACAGGACGGCGCTCACGGGAAGGACTCTGTTTGGGTGAGGGACTATATGGCACTTCCGTCCGCCCAGCTCTGCAGCCAGCCCGGGCCGCCGGCGGCGGGCATGGGGTCCGCGGGCTTGGCGCGGCTGCACGGGATCTTCGCGGCCTACAAGCCCCCGGGGCTGCACTGGAAGCACCTGCGGGACACCGTGGAGATGCAGCTTCTAAAGGGTGAGTGTCCGTAGCCAGACCCACGAGCGCGCTCCCGTCCTCCCGGGAGTCCGTTTCCGCCTCTGATCCCCGAGCTGAATAAAGTCATGTGACCTAGTCGCCTGGGCACGGCGTTTTCCTAATCAGGTATTCTGTACTCTATGAGCCCTCACTTTCCTTTGTCTTTCCTTTGTGTTTCCTTTGCGTTCGATTGGGTAAACAGACTCAGTAATTGTCTGTTGTCATAAGCAGTTAATAAGGAGTAGAGTCAGAATTTGAGCTCAAGTTTTTTTCCTACTTGCTATTCTGTTCGCTGCACTGCGGGCCCTCTTCTGTCTCCTGCATCTCCATCCTTCCCTGCCCCTCCTCCCCCAGGTGATCGGACAGAATTGACAAGATGTCCTTTACCTGTGTATGCTTAGGTCTCAATGCTGGGAAGCCTCCTGCCCCTGAACAGCGGGTTCGCTTCCTGCTAGGCCCTGTGGAAGGCAGCGAAGAGAAGGAGCTGACCCTCACGGCCGCCAGTGTGCCCACCCTCACCAACCATCCACTGGGTAAGGCACATTGATGGTGTCACTTCTCAGGAAATCTCTGCCCAGAGTCAGTGTCTCCATCAGTGCTCAAACTCCTGTCCCAGACCTTTGAAGGGCCACACCGTGGAGAGGAAGTATTTGACAAGGAATATGCCAGGGAGTAAAAAAAAGGGAGAAAATTTCCCAGGGAGTAAATACTAGGCTTTGCAGGCTCAGTTCTGCCATCGTAGTGCAAAGCAGCTGTAGGCAATATGTAAAAGCAATGAGCCTAGCTGTATTTCAGTAAAACTTTACTTGTGGACACTGAGATTTGAATAAAATTTTTTGAATTTCATTTAATTGTCATATATCACAAACTAGTATTTACTTGATTTTTTTTTTAAATCACTGGAAAATGGAAAAAGAAATTTAACTTATGGGCCATTATAACAGGCTTGAGGACTTTGCCTGTGGACTGGGTAGTTTGCTGATCCCTTTACTATTCTGGGACTCCGGGCAGCAATTGAAGCCCTTAGGTAGAAGTCCTAAGGAGGTAAGAGTGGGGAGGCTATAGGAGGACCAAGGGGCTTGACCAAAAACCTCTAAATGCCTTAAACAGCGACATTCAGCGACTCTACAGTATGACAAGTACGACGTATTAAGGATCTACTTCGTATTAGATACTGTGTTAAGCTTCTTCCAAATACCATCTCATTGAACCTTCCCCACAGTCCTGTGAAGTGAATCCGATTCTCATTTCCCAGATGGGGGAACTGAGGCTGTGTGTTGACATTAACACAGCCTGGGTCCAGTCGGCTCTTCACCACCCCGTCCCCTCTCCCAAGATTCCTCTTGAACTACAGACGTGTAAATGTTTCCGGTGTATTCCAGCATTCACTCCATTTTTTTAGCAGCTTTTTTGATGAACAAAATTGACACACAAAAAAACTACACATATTTCCATGTGTATATTTGGATGGCTCCTTCATTTTTCAGTAGTTATGTTCTGAGCAGCTAGTAGTTCTGGGTTCTGGGGGTCGAGCTGTGAACAGACCGACCCAGGCCCTGCCTTAAGGAGCTCACAGCCTCCTATTTCCTCGCCGGGAGTGTGGCCAGGACTCGCCTGCAGGTGCTGAGCAGGGAGCCCTACAATTCCCATTGTTGCGCCCAGTCCCCTGAGGGCATGGTGATAGGCAGAGTCCCCAGGCATCTTAGGTTGCCCTTTCTCTGGGCCCAGGGAGCTGAAGAAGTGGTTCTAGGCCCCAGATTCCATGGAGGGGAGGTCTGAAAGTCCAACCTGGTCCTGGTCTGGTCTCCGTGAGGCTCCACTCCAGGGATGAGGTCATCACACAGCCCAGAGCCCTTCGCCTTTGTTGAGGAAAAGGACCTCATTTGCTTCTTCCTAGTACGCGGACCAGCGTTCACCAGCCTGAAGGTTGGCGTGGGACACCGGCTGGATGTCCAGGCCTCTGGGGTGCTTGGTAGGTGCTGTGGTGAGCCTGGGGGTGCAGTGACACAGGCTTGGGGGGGGGATTGGGGAAATACTGGGACCCAGCCCACTTCCAACTTGTCAGCCATTTCCCACCACTGCTCTCCCTTGGTTCCTGCCCCAAGTCTGATCAGCTGGTGGAAGGGTAGGAGTGACTGTCACCCACCTTTATCAACTGATCCTTGCATGTGACATGTGGTACAAAGCCACCTGTGCAGATGCGTTCACCATGGTAACCTTACTAGGTCGATACTGCACGATTTTATGGATGAAGTAAGCAAGCTTCCACAAGCTTAGCTGACTTGTCCTGGGTCACGTGACTAGTGAACATCACTGGTCCAGAGAGGGAAACCATCCTTACTCACATGGGGTAGCCAAGCGTGTGATTGTGGCCCCACTAGCCAGGGTCTGGGTGTCACTGGAGCTGGACACACAGAGCCCTGAGTCATGAGCCATCTGTGTGCCAGGGTCAGGCGGTGTCCACATCCTCCAGACTCGACAGTCACAGTCCCTGTGTCTTGCTTCCTGGAGCACTGGCTGGCAGACGTGATCTCATGCCCCCTCCCTCTTTGGGAGTGAATGGAAGGCCGTTCTCTCCTTCAGTCAGAGGGACAAACAGAGCCAGGGGAAGGCAGGGAGCGGCCACAATGCCCCAGTTTACAGGGCCCTTCCTTCGTGCTGGCTGCTGCTTGCGCATTGCCTCCTCAGTCTTCACAACACTACAGCGATCGGACGATGTTTTAATCCCCAGTCCCCAAGGAGGCTGAGGGATATGCTTAGAGCCACCCCCAAGTGAAGTACAGGTCTGGGTGACTGGACCAGTGGTCTCTTTCTTTTGAATGCATCAGAAGTCCCTGGGGAACTCATGGAGCATCTGTGGCCCCCTCCCTATCATGAGTCAGTCAGTGCATTTGGGTGGGGCCCAGAAATCTGCATTTTCATATATACACAGAGGAGCTCACTTGCTCCCTGTAGAAGCTTTCCTTGCCCCCTTGCTGGCTTCCGTATTGTTGGAGGGGGGAATATTCTGGCGGCAGGTGTGGGAGTTGGGGGTCCCAGGGAAATGGCAGTGGGGGAGCCAGACGTGAGATGACCCTGGATGCCTTTCAGTGCTCGGCGTGGGACGTGGATGCAGCCTTCTCACCGACATGTACAACGCTCACCTCACCAAGGTATGGGGGGTGCAGGGCTGGGGACAGCTGGCTTGTCCTCTGGTTCTTTCCCTGGGGGTCATTGGCAGGGTTCTGAAGCAGAGAGAATGCCCTTGGGCCCACCCAGGCCGTCAGTGAGCATCATTTTGTGGTCCATGTAGCAACGATACAATGGTGACTGCTGGCATTGCATGCTGCCTGCTCTATGCCCAGGACTGTGCGTGGACCCCCTCGTGGACGCCTCACCACTTCCTTGCAAAGTGGGGTCTGTGGTTAACCCATTTCACAGGCGAGAGATTTCAGAGGTGGTCGCTTGCCCAGGGTCGTGTAGCCTGAAAGGGACAGAGCTGGGATTTGAACCTGGATCTTTCCGACACTGAGCCTGACCGTGAAACCCCTTCATTCTCTCCCCAAGACTCAGGGGGGCATGTCATTGTCCAGGCTGGGGCTAGGGGGTCACGTTAGAGGGCCTGTGTTTCTAATGGTTAAGAACACAAATTCCGGAGCCAAAACCGGCTTCTTCCTCTGCCGGCTGTGGGTCCTCAGTGGATTACTTGACATGTGTGTGCCTCCGTCTCCTCGGCTCCTAAACGGGAGTGATGATGGCGCCGCCTCTGTATGGGCTCGCTTTGCAGATGGAGTTAGTGCTACACGGAACACAGCACCTTCATTGGCGCGTGGTAAATGCTCCATCACCGTCACCGTTGTCTTCATCTCTCATCATCTGATCTGTGTCAGAGGCATAGATCACACTTAGAGGGGTGGAGGGAAGCCAACGGCATGCTCTGAGGGGCCCGCCGTGATAAATTGTCAGGTTAGCCTGGCATGGAGAGGCGTGGAGGCGGGGGTGGTTGCAGTACACCCATCAGTGCCCTTTGCGGGCTGCTCGTCCTGTCAGAGGAAGGTCCAGTGCCCTTCCCCAGGGGGCAGTGGGACAGCCGGGTGGGGGCCGAGCACCTGAGCTCCCTGAGAGAAGACCAGAGGATCCCCCACCCTAGCCTCAGTCTGGCACCTCCTCCCTCAGTGCTGAGGCTTGGAGCGGGGACACAGCTAGATCTTCCCGTCCCTGTCCTGGCAGGATTACACAGTTCGCGGCCTCCTGGGCAAAGCCACAGATGACTTCTGTGAGGATGGGCGGCTGGTGGAGAAGACAACGTATGGTGAGAACCTGTGGGAGCCCCCAAATTTGCCTTCCATTGACTCCTCCCCCACCCCCACAGTTACTCTTAGACACACCAAGCTTGGGCTGGCTACTGGAGGGCTTTGGACACATTGTTCTGTCTTCCAGGAATGCTCTGTGCTCCCTGTGCCTCCTCATGTGGCTTAAATGTCACCTCCCCAGGGAAGCTTCTCCAGCCCCTAGCCAGACCGGAAGGACTCTTCAGAATAGTGATCAGCCAACCCTTAGCGATTATCTAACACCCACCTCCTGACCAGCCGCACCCATGAGAGCAGAGACTGTGTAATTTCATGCTCGTGATCACACATGCATATCTCAGGGCCTGGGGCGTGGGAGGTTGTGTCAGATAGGGGTGGGCTTGGGAGGGGGGGAGCTGGGGATGGACCGGGACTAGGTGGGGGTAATGTGGGTGAATGAATGGATGGATGGGGGATGAGTGGGTGGCGGATGGGTGACTGAATGGCTGGATGGCCCATTCTTCACTCCTCATTCTCCCCATGTTCTAACACTTCCCATACAATTTATTGCATTTATTTGGCACGTGTTTTTGAGTACCAGTCATGTCCCAGGCACTGGGAAGACATATGGTAAATCAGTGGGGGTCCCCAATCTCAATGAACTCAGAGTGTCGAAAGGGGAGAGACACACCTCTACATCTTGTGGAGGAGACTAAAAGCACACAAGGCAACACGGTAGACTTGTGGGTGCAGGTGTGTGTCAGCACCCAAAACTGTGTAAAGACAACCACCAAGTTGGCACTTCTGAGAGGGAGGAAGCCAGAATCTGGAGAAGGGGAGATGCTTGTTGGTGCTGATCTGAATTTCTTAAAGAACATTAACATGTCAGTTACATAATCAAAAAATAGGGTAAAAACCAGAGAAAACTAAATGGTGGGAAAGAGACCCAGGTGCAGAGTGGCAGAAGCCAGGAAGAGCAGCATGCTGCAGGAGGGGCTTCCTGGAGGAGGCAGCATTTGAGCTGGCAATAAATGAGGGGAGAAGGTAGTGGCAGGTGCACCGCAGGTAAGGCAACAGCATGAACGAAACCAGGCAGAAGGGATGAGAGGCCTAGGCCCATCCAAGCTGGCAAGGCTTCAGCCCTCAAAACCTGCCCTTTGGAGCCATGAGTTGGCACCTGCCCCAGCTAGACCGCACGATCAGCCTGCTTGCAGAGTGTGTGTGTCCCCAGGCTTTGCTGCTGCTTGCCCCACAGTCACGCGGTGGCACCAGCAGGCAGAGCTGCTCCTACTTTGCCACCTGTGTCTGCATTCTGACAGATGGTATCCGCCCTCTCAGGGTTCCTGGCACGAAAAACCCTAGACTGAGGCTCAGGAGGCATGACTCGGAATATTAGGCAAAAGTCACATTATATCTTTGAGCTTCATTTTAAGATGAAAATGTTTTTACCCTGGAGTCTGTGAGCCCATTGAAAATGTCCTTAAAGTGCTGAATTCATGAAAAGGGGCCTGAATTTTCATAAGACTCTCAAAGGCCTCTCAACCCCCAAATGGGACCCCTGGGACCTTCAGATTCCAAGGATGGGCTGGTCTGGGAGGGGCTTGTCAGTCTGCTGTCAGTCGGGCCTCAGTGGGCACCTGTGCACTCATCGCCCTCTGACTTTCAGACCACGTAACCAGGGAGAAGCTGGACCGCATCCTGGCCCTGATCCAAGGCTCCCATCAGAAGGCCCTGGTGCTGTAAGTGGGGCCCTCCAGGAGGAGCTGGAAAACAGCGATAGGTGCCCACAGGGCTGCCATAGGCTCCGCCCACCTGGGGGCAGATTCCTGGGGTCTTTTCAGAGCCTGAAAGCAGGCATGACCCTTCATTCCTTCTACAGTGAGCAGAAATGCCTCTGTGTCAGGTCTGGGGCCAGCCCATGGGGAAACCGAGGGGAATGCAACACCAGCTGCCTTCCTGGGGTGTGTATGGAGAGGAAAGCCAGGGACCCGCAATGTTATGGCACAGCCCGGGGGAAGCAGTCAGCACGTGTGGCTGTGGACGCCAGGGAGAGCATGCAGAGGTGGCAGACTGCGTTTGCGGACCTGCAGGGACAGAGGAAATGGCTGCTGAAAAGGCCCCGGAAGGGCAGGGGAGGTTGAGGGTGGATGAAGAGCTTCAGGAAAGGCATCTTTCAGGAGTGGGCAGGGCCAGGGGTCAGCAGTTGGCTCAGCTGCCTGCCTTCTGATCCCCAGGCACTCCAACCTTGACCTGCAGACCCAGGAGGCTTATGAGATGGCCGTGAGAGGCTTGATCCGGCCCATGAACAAGTCCCCGATGCTGATAGCCGGCATCCGATGCCTCCACTTCGCGCCTCCAGAATTCCTCCTAGGTAAGTTGCCCTGGGAAGTTGGGACAAGGAGATGGGACTCCTGGGGCTGGGGGGTCACGGCAGAATACCCTCCCAAAGGCCAGCGCAGGCCAGCCCGGATTTCCGCTGGCTGAGGCAGCAGGGACCAACTTCCTTCCCAGCCCTGGGCTGGACTTGGCTGGTCACAGACACGTAGAACAAATGCTGCCCTCGCTCCTGCCAGGTCACCCTCTGAAGCCAGAACTTAACAAGCAAAGGTTCTATGTAGTGGCTCGCTTCCAGAGCTGCCAGTCCGTCAAGGTGATGTGGGCATCAGACAGCATCCTCACACCAGACGCCCCCCCCCCAGGCCCAGCCCTGCCCCTCCCCGCCTCCTTTCACTGCCGCCTTCTCCGTTGGTCGCATGATCAGACCCCCTTTCTTAGGCACTGACCGGACTCTCCCCATGCTAAGGACCTTACAGTATAAGCCGTCCGTTAGACCCTCAGCCACTCATTTTACAGATGAGCAAACCAGTCAGTGCAATGATTTGACCCTAACCCACCCACACATCACCTGGGGTCTTCCTGCAAGGCTGATTCGGACTCAGCAGGTCTGGGGAGGGCCTGGGGGGCTGTAGATCTAGCAGGCTTTCCCATAGCACCTACAGGGTGGCCTTTAGGCTACGCTTTGAACAGCAAAGCCCTAGAGAACTAAGGTGTCTTGCTAAGGTTATTTCACAGTCTGGAGGTGCCAAGGGGTGTGGATCTAGGTCAGCAGGCACCAGAGGCTGTGTTCCTGACCACCGTGTCTGTCATTGTGTGTCCCTGGCAGAGGTGCAGTGCATGCATGAGACGCAGAAGCACCTGCGGAGGCTGGTGCACGAAATCGGCCTGGAGCTCAAGACCACTGCTGTCTGCACCCAAGTGCGGCGCACGCGCGATGGCTTCTTCACCCTGGACGACGCCCTCCTGAGGACCCAGTGGGACCTACACAGCATCCAGGATGCCATCCGGGCCTCAGCCCCCCGGGTGGGAGCAGAGCTGGAGAAGAGCTTGAGGCTGGGGCCGGGCACCCAGCAGCTCCCTGGTCCAGGCTGGCAGTGGGACAGCGAGGAGCCGAGCTCTGCCTTGAAAGCCTGGACAGCTGGTGGGGCGGCGGGTGGATGAAGATAAGAGTTGTTCCCAGCCAGCACAGATGACTGTGCAGAAAGTAGGGGAAGCTCCACTGTATGTGACATGAAACCCTGAAGCTGTAAGAGAAGAGACCTGACTCAACTGAAAAGGAAAGACTTCTTTATGGAGTAAAAGAGGTACAAATACTGGCAGTATGTTTAAAGAAGAAGTAATATCCATAATATGTAAAGAGCTCTTAGAAAACAAGGTGACAGGAAATTGGGCAAATGACACCAATTGTTCGTAAAAATATAAAAAGAAATCCAAGTGGCCAGTGAGCCAGAAATGATGCTCAACGTTTCTAGTAACAAAAGACCTCCAGATGAACAGAAGATCACTTTTCTTTAACTAGAAGCTGGCTACAAGCCTAAGACCCCTAAGAAACACAAGATAACCAACCATTGAGCTTATTCAAGGGCTCAAAGAAGGACTGAAACCAGACCAGGGTATACCTGCAGGGAGAACATAATGACCATTCATCAGCACGCCGTAGTCATAGAAACACCTAAACGGAAGAGCCTACTCCTACCCTCTGACCCCCGGAGAAAGCCTGAGCATTCACTAGAAGGTGTGACTCTGGTTCTGATCCCCCAAGTTTCTGCCCTCTGTAGGGCTGAGTAAATCCCATGCTCGTTACCAGTGTCCCTGAACTGAATTCTTCAGGAGACAACCCACATCGGTTCTGGGTTCAGCTCGGTAGTAGCAGGAGTACACAACTGTAAGCTATCGGTAGTATGTATCAAAGTTCAAACTACTGCGTATGACTCAGCAGTTACAGTTTCAGGAATCTAGCTTAGGTTGCAGACAGTTACAGATTCATATGTTTTTGTAGCTGTGTTGTAATAGTTATAGGTGGCAATGTAGTTACCATCCGTTAGTTAGGGACTGCTTAAATAACCAGCATTTATAGGTCCAAAAGGATCTATTCTCATGTCTTCAAGAAAGCCAACCTGGCCCTGGCTGGTATGGCTCATTGAGCACCAGCCTGCGAAACGAAGGGTCACAGGTTCGATTCCCAGTCGGCATATGCCTGAGTTGCAGGCCAGGTTCCCAGTTGGGGGTACAAAGAGGCAACCACACATTGATGTTTCTCTCCCTCTCTCTCTCTGGAATAAATAAAATCTTAAAAAAAAAATTAAAAAAAACCCCTGGCTGCAATGGCTTAGTGGATTGAGTGTGTACTTTTTTTTTTTTTTTTTTTTTTTTTTGGCTTGGTTGGTTTAACCTGTAGACACGTGGGTGTTTCCCACTCAGACTAGAAGGAACAAGCTGGCCTCTGGTTTGGGCCCTAAGGGAAAGCGCTGCCTGTCCCTTGCCCCGGCTGTCATCTTGGGGGAGAAGGCCGCGCGCAGTCACCAGGGCTCTGCACCTTCCCTCCCGGGCAGCCCCAGCTCAGAGCAGAGCTGAGCCAGTGTGTGCTCCTGGCCGCAGGGCTGCAGTAGCTTAGCTCCTGCATCCGTAACGTGGGGATAATGACTTCACCCACACCCCCCACCTCATGGGGTGGTTGTGGGGACAGATCAAAGTCATGGTCAGGTGCTTGTCATGGTGCCTCGGTCTGCTTCCTGTGGCTGCCCTTCTGAACAGTGACCTTAGAGGGTTGTCACAGGGAGGGCCAGAGGCCTTTTCTGCCTTGCATCTCCTTTCTCCCGCATAAAAATCAGTTGGGAACTGGACAAACGCGACCTTAGCCAGTTGCTCAAGGTCAACATCAACAGTGATACGTCATGTTGCTAGTGCGTATCCTTGATATGTGACAAAACCTGTGCCTCTGAGGGCTTCCTCCCAATAACCCACAGCCCCCGTCTTAACCATGAGAAGCACACTGTATTCCGGGGTGGGGCGTCCTGCAAAATACCTCACTGGTCCTGGAAACTGTTGTGGTTGTCAAAGGCGGTGAAGTCTGAGGAACTGCCATGGCCAAGGGGAGCCTAGGGGCTGAGTTTGGGAGTTCCGCGTACTATCATCTCAGGGTTTTCTCCAGACAACTGTTATTAAAAAAAGAAAAGTCCATTTAAAAAAACACACACTTGGAGAGATCTCTGAGAATGCAGCTTCTAACCCTAACTCTTGGATTCTGACTCAGCAGCTCAGGAGTGGGGCCCTGAGACCTGAATGATGGGGTTCAGAGAGCTTCTGGGTTGGTGTCACACTGGGTGCTGGGAGGGTGGTGTGTGTGGAGAGCGTGTGGAAGCTCCGCGCCCCTCCCTCCTCCCTGGCCCTGTGCCTCCCTTCCGTTTGCCTGTCCCGGGGCTGTGTCCTCCGTAATAAAATGGTCAACGTAAGTAAGTGTTTCTCGGGATCTGTGAGCTGTACTAGCAAATTATCAAACCTGACAGAGTTGTGGGAACTCTCAATTTATAGCCAGTCGGTCAGCAGGGTCAGCAATAGAGGTGACAACCTGGGCCTCATGATTACGTCTGAACCTTCATCTGTGGAATCTGTGCTAACCCCAGGCAGTGTCAGACTTGAGTTGAAATGTAGGACACCCAGTCTGGGTCCCCTGAGAACCACAGAATTGCTTGGTGTGGAAAACACCACGTTAGGTGTCAGAAATGCTGTGTGCAAAGAGGAAGCCATTTTTCCCCCATCTGTTTATGTGTTCAGTATGCGTGTGTTGAATGAACCCAAATGGTTAATATTTTTTAACAAAGTGGAATTATACACAGAGAACATACATCTGCGTCTCCACAGGACCTGCCCCCTCCATGATTTCTAAGCAAGTAGCTGCTCAAGACGTCACCTTTACTGGCATGCCTCCAGCTCCTCTGCCCCAGAGGTGAGTTCTGACCCATCTTCCCCACTCTGGGCGGCTAGGAGGAGACTCGAGTGGGTACCTGCTCCGCCTGTGCTGACTCAAGCCACATTCACTGCCTACCACCCCCTCTTACACCACCCCTCCCTCACACCAGCATTCCCGGGGAATTTAATCACATTTTAGAGGTGGGGAAACTGAGGCACTAAGAAGGTAACACTTGCCTGGTCCTCACAGCCAGTCAAGGGTGGATTTGAATTTGGTAATTTGGCTCTAGAGCCCATGCTCTTAATCTCTCTTACCCATGACCTCCCTATTGACCTCAGTGGAACCTAGGCCCAGCCCAGCTGTGTCCTGGTGTGTCCCCAGTGAGATTTTCCCATTGAGACCTTGGGGCCAGGGGACATGTGCATGACCAAATCCCATCGAAGTGTCATGGCCTTGTTAGATAGGAAACATGTGGAAATACGTATTTGCACAGGCAGACAATTCGGAACACAATCAGGCACTACTGGGACTAGTGGGATACAATCCACAGGGGAGGACACCTGGCTGGGGCGGAGGGGGTTTGCAAACCTCAACTGGAAAAATTAGGGACCTGGAATGTGGGGTACATGGGCAGTCACATTGCCTCATCTAGAGTCCTTATTGACACAGATCATAAAAGAGGGGTCAGAGTGGCCTATCATGATCTCAGGATTGTGGGGCCTGGGGGCCCCTGAGTCGGGGCCAAAATATTCGGCCAATATGCAGCGTCAGTCTGCTGGGAAAACCACCTCAAACCCCTTGGGGTGGTAAAATGTTTTCCTTAGTAGGCGTCTTTAACCTTGAAAGGGTTGGAAATAAACAATAATCGCTAAATTGTGCCAATGTGTAAGCAACATGGGGTTTGTAAGTTGAGCTTTAAAATTTACTAAACTGATTATTTCAAGAAAGACTTTTTTTAAAGCCAAAGAAGGTGCAACTAATTCTGTGCACCAAGCGCGCTCTCAAGAACACCAGCAACTTCATCGACAAAGCCCCAGGTTTCCACGTAGGCCAGTTGCCTGCACTTGGCTGCGCAGGGAGCTGGGCTCTGGTGGCGGAAGGGCCTGAGCGCAAACCCTGATTGGCCTGGGTGATTCAACCTCTGTGAGACCTGTTAGCCTACAAATAAATGCCGAAGTAAAAGACAACCAGGGTTTATTCAGGAAAGCAGAAACCCAAATGGTGTTCTGATTAGAAGGCAAGGGGGAAAAATTAAAAAAGGAGAGGGGCATTTGACAAAGGGAAGGGGAACAATTACATCTATAGTAGGAAGGCATTTCTATACGTGCAGATAAGCCAACATATGGATGTTAATTCTAAGGAGTGGGTTTTTGTTTCTTTTTTAAGTCCAGTAGTCCTGATACCTGCTTTCAAGGTTATCTTGGTGAACAGTTGTTTTTTGACATAATGTTTCCCCAGGCCCGGTCCAAAGGTTAATCTGCCCAGTTTAACATCCAGAGGTTTGAGGGGTGAGACCTGCAAGGCGGTATCTCTGGAATGGCAGCTCTGGCTCCACTTTTGGCTAATGTCTTTTGTTCTTATTTTTTTAATATTTTATTTATTTTTAGAGAAAGGGAGGGAGAAAGAGAGGGGAACATCAACATGTGGTTGCTTCCCATGCGCCCCCAACTGGGGGATATGGCCTGCATCCCAGGCATGTGCCCTGAGTGGGAATCGAACTAGCAACCCTTTGGTTCACAGGTTGACGCTCAATCCACTGAGCCACACCAGTAGGGTACCTGACTCCATTTTTAAGTGGCTCCACTTATATTAATTTTTACAGAATGGGGATTAAAATGACACTCAGTCATCTCCTAATTCAGCCCTCCCCCAAGTAGTCATCACGTACCTCGGGGGCCAACCGCTGCTCTGTTGCTGGGAACTTGATGTTGAGATGTCCAAACCCATAGAGGATTTTATAAGAATTTATCTGGGCCAAAACTGAGGACATATGCTGGGGAGCAAAACCTCAAGTGCTCCAGACAGTAAGAGTTTTTGCAGTTTTTTTTTAAATGTATTTGTATTTAAGGAGGGAACATAAGGAAGATTAAATGAAGGTTGGAGAAGGAAAGAGGGGATTGGATTACAGGAGAGTTAAGATTAGTTGCTTTCTTCAGGGTGGTTACCTTTTTAGAAGGAGGGGACTGAAAAGAGGCCTTTCAAAGGTGTGTTAACCTCCATAGCAAAAGCAATGGATAGGGTTTGATTAGGCAAAGATAAGACTTTTACTAAAGAAGTTACAACAGTGCATAATCTTCGGAGACTGGCTTTTTGCGCACCAGGCATTTGAGATTCATCCATGTGGGATGGATCAGGAGTTCATTCCTTTTTATTGCTGCATAGTAATCCACAGCGTGGACATACGACTGTTTGTTCACCAGTCTGGCAGTTTTTAGTGATTAGGAATAAAGATACAGAGTTCTTCTTCCTTTGACATACATTGTTGACTCCCATTTCACTGAGAAGTCAGAAACAATCGCAAGAGGACTTACAAGAGTTCCCTGCACCACTTCCTCTCCTCCCTGCATCCACACCCATAAGCTCTCTTTCCTCCTCTAACTAATAAACTTTTGGGGCTGCTACCCACAGCCAGTCCTCTACTTGTACCCGAGATCCCACCTTCTTTCCTGACCCAAGGCCTCACCTGGCAATTCTCCCCTCTTTTTTGCTTCATCAATTTCCTCCTTTTTACCTGATGACTTTCATCAGCATACAAACAGGCTCTTAAATGTATCTTAAAAGCAAATAAACAGGAAACACCACAGCAGGTCCTTCGTCAAAAATTAGACTTCGGATGACCGTGTGATGCAGCAAGTCCACTTCTGGTATATATCCGAAAGGACACGTGCACGCTCACATGCACAGCAGCGTTAGCTAAAAGGGGCACACAATGCAAGCGCTCACCAGCAGATGAATGGATGAGCGCAGGGTGGTCTATCCACACGATGGAATATTACTCAAGCATTAAAAAGGAAGAAACTTTTGACAGACACTGCAACATGGATGAGCCTTGAAGACGTCACGCTAAGT
This sequence comes from Desmodus rotundus, assembly GCF_022682495.2. Lineage (NCBI taxonomy): Eukaryota > Metazoa > Chordata > Mammalia > Chiroptera > Phyllostomidae > Desmodus > Desmodus rotundus. The sequence goes on from NC_071387.1 coordinate 5,888,037, forward strand.
GAAAGAAACCAGCCACGGGAAAACAAATACTGTGCGATACCGTTGACCGGAGGGCCCCAGAGTGGTCAAATTCACAGAGACAGAAGGAGGATGGTGGGGCAGGGGGCTGGGGTGGGCAGTTAGTTTTTAATGGGGGCAGAGTTTCAGTTTCGCGAGAGAAAAAGAGCCACAGAGACTGACGGTGGTGATGGTCGCATTACAGTGTGAATGTCGTTAACCTCGCTGAACTGTGCTCTTAAAAATGGTTCGGCCTCCAATGGTGTAGCTCAGTGGGCTGGGCGTCATCCCACAAACCAGAAGGTCCTCAGCTCAATTCCAGGGCTGGACTCACGATTGGCCCGCAGACCTGGTCCCTGGTGGGGGGCGCTCCAGGGGCACCTCAGTGATGTTTATCTCCCTCTCTTTACCCTTCTCTTGCCCTCTAAAAATAAACAAATAAATAAATAAAATCTTTAAAAAAATAAAATGGTTAAAGCAGTGCCCTGACTTACCTGGTTCAGTTGGCTGACCAGCATCATCCCGCAAAGTGAAAGGGCACTTGCTTGATTCCTAGTGGGGCACGTGCCTGGGTTTCGGGCCAGGCTCCCGGTTGGGACTTGTGTGAGAGACGCCCGATCAATGTTCCTCTCCCTCTCTTCCTCCCTCCTTCCCTCTCTCCAGAAATAAGTAAAATCTTTAAAAAATAGTTAAAGCAGTCAATTTTATGTATATTTTACCTCCCAAGAGCCCCAAGCAGAAAAACAAATGTAAACTCTTGACCTCACATCTCTCTCCGGTGCCAACATAAGAAAGGGCCAAACCTGTAAGAACTGTTAGGAGCTTATCTGAGCCAAAATGATAGCAATTGCCTAGAAGCAAAACCTCTTGAGAAAATGCTCCAGAAAATTTTATACATTACAATCAAAAGAAGAAGCATGCCCTGGCTGGCGTGGCTCAGTGGCTTGTGCGCCAGCCTGCAAACCAAAGGGTTGCTGGTTCAATTCCCAGTTAGGGCACATGCCTGGGTTGTGGGGCAGGTCACGTTGATGTTTTTCTCCCTCTTTCTCCCTCCCTTCCCCTCTCTCTAAAAATAAATAAGATCTTTAAAAAAATAAATAAAATTATTAAAAGAAGTGTAAGGCAAGATGGATTAGAGGGGTGGGAGAAAGCCAAGGAGGGAGGAAGCATTGGGATTGGATAAGGAGGTGAAATGATAGACACGCACTTCTTTCCCGCGGTAAAAGGCGGGTAGTCACCCAGCAGCAGTTAACACGACACGAGGGGCTCTGTGGTCGGTGGGGCTCAGCTCTGGTGAGGTGGTTGTGCCCGAGGGGTTTGGCAAAACGGAAGTGACCTTGACAGTCCAAGGGTGTGTTATCAAAGATGCAAATGACAAGAGACAGGCTCAGTTAAGGTAAAGACTGACTTTCGTCAGGGAAGATTCTGGCCTAGGACGTGACTATCCATCATAAACTGCTTTTTGTTCAAAAGCTGTCACTTCGGACCATCCTGCGTGGTCACCTGGGTCGCTGAGTCTGTGAGGCCGCCATGCAGGGTTCCCCCGAGCTTGTCAGGGTTTGTATGCGGCCCTTTTTTGTCCACACCGGTTTCTGTGTCTCTCTGCCTCCATCAAGAGCAAAACTCTGCCCTGGCCGGGTAGTTCAGCTGGTTAGAACATCATCTGGGTACACCAAGGTTGTGGGCCTCCTTCCCGGTCAGGCACCTACAAGAAGCAACTGAGGCAGGACAGCTGGAAAAACCCCTTGGCCAGTGGAATGGGGAAACTGAGACAGCTGAACAAACTGGCCAAGCTGTTTACAGCCAGACACAGCGCCTCCTTAGAGACAACATCCAGGCCTGTGTTTCAGCTCCAGGCCCGGAAAAGCCAGCAAAACCAGGTGGGCGACAACAACCCCTGCCCTGGCACTGACCAATCAGTAGAGGCCACGACCCTGAAGGAGCATATTTGGAGAACTGATGAATATTCTGCTGAAGCCCTCCCCTGAGACCTCCCCTAAAATTCCCACCTGCAAGGGAGAGATAAGAGAGAGATAAAAACCCTCCGATAAAGGACTAAGCAGACTAGGCTTCTCCCTCTGGGTGGCACGCCCCAGTGCCTCCCCCTCCACCCTCTTTGTCCCTGACAGGCATGCACGTCCTAAACTCTAAGGGTCCCTATGAGACTTACAACCAGGGGGGCAGTGGGCAGCGGCAGCTCGTCCCAGGCTAACCCCTGAGCCTGTCTCCAGGGCCCCTTTTCTCTGACTTCCCAGGGAGCTAAGGCAGCCCAGCCTTGGCCCTCCTGTTGCTGCTTCTGTACCAAGTCGTTCTTTGTTTCACTGTCCCCAGCTTTGATAAACACATCCTCAAAGTCACCTGGACTCATGTTGTGAAACCAAACCTACATACCAGCAGCTGGCCTCAGGCAGGCCCGCTCAGAGCCAGGCCCTCTGTCCCGTAACACCACCAACGAACGCAAAAATAAGTGGAACGACACACCTACGTCTCTCTCAGATCAATTAGAAGGAAGAAAAGAAAATCGCAAGGCTGTCAGTGCGGCTGGTATGCGACGTTGCCGGCGCTCAGGTTTACACTCTGACCTAACCCGCTAACTCCATCTCCAAACATCTGTCGCTTAACATTTCCACTTCCTTGTTGACAGGGCATCTCAAACCTAACAGAACCCAGGCCTAAGCCCTCACTTCCCCTCCACCCTGCTTTTCCCACACACTTCTTGGCTCCAGTAAATCCCAGCTCTACCCTTCCAGTCGCTCAGGCCAAAATCCTAGCAGGCTTGAGGCAGGAGATAGTCAGGAGGGAGTGAACTCCAGAGGTGCCCCAGGGCTAAGATAAAGGACAGCAGTACAGGACAGAGACCCTGTTCTAAGACGGGTTGTTCCTGTTTTCTGGAAAAGCACTGAATCATGGTGAATCATGAATGCACCTGCCCAGAAGACGCTACATGACCCCTGCTTTATTATAATATCATTATAATAAATTAGCATTGTGTGATGCCTCCTCCCACCCCCGTCCCCATCTCTGGTGGCCAATCAAGGAAAATCGTGGGAGACCACATGCGCAGTAGCTTTAAAGTAACACAACTACTTGCACATGTGCAATAAAAGCCTGCCAAAACTAGCCAGGATGGATCTGCCCTACAAGAATCGAATCCCTCCAGCCCCGGAGGTCAATCTCTGCTCAGAGCTGGTCTGTTCTGTGGGGTGTACTATCGCTTAATAAATCTGCTCTCTCTCTCTCTGCTATAAACTCTCTGTGCGTTCGGTTCAATTCTTTGTCCGAGATCACCAAGAAGGTGGTTAACTATGCGCACCTGTGACAGGCCTCTTTGCATCAACAAATTCTACTGGCTTTATCTTCAAATGCTGTTGTTTCCAGAATCTGACCACTTCTCACTATTCACCTAAGTCCACCCTCATGCCCCTTCCACCTGGTGGACAGAGGGATTTTGTAAAAATGCGAGGCAGGTCTCGTTACTTTTCTGCTGAAAGCCCTTCCCTGTCTCCTAGAATAGGAGCCAAAGTCCTTACAGTGGCTCAAAAGGCCCCCAAATCTGCCCCATTTCCTGTCTTCTTTAAAAAAGATTTTATTTATTTTTAGAGAGAGGGGAACGGAGAGAAAAAGAGGGGGAGAGAAACATCGATGTGCAAGAGATACATCACTTGGTTGCCTCTCTCATGCTCCCAGCTGGGGACCTGGCCCGCAACCCAGGCATGTACCCTGTCTGGGAATTGAACCAGTGACCTTTCGGTTCACAGGCTGGCACTCAATCCCCTGAGCCACACCAGCCAGGGCCCAGCGCCTGTCTTTTCCACTGCTTTCCTCCTTGATCGCTGCTGCACTCACATTGGCTTCTACACTGTTCCTCAAACACTCCAGCCCCTCCTGCTAGTCCCCCCAGGTATCCATGGGTTCCCTCCCTCCCCTCCGGTGGACACATGAATGAATATCAGTGCCCCGACATCCAGCTTTCAAGCTAAGAGTTTTCTCTTCCTACACTCCTAGCCCAGTCCCCTTGCCCCCTTCTCCTAGGCGCCCTCTCTCTTACTCCTTCCCAGCCCTCCTCTCCCCATCCCTTCCCAGACCCTGCTGCCCCCAGAATGTTGGCTCATTACGGTCCCACTTTATTTTTATTTATTTAAAAAGACTTTATATATTTATTCTTAGAGAGATGGGAAGGGAAGGAGAAAGAGAGAGAAACACTGACATGTGAGATACAGCCATCGATTGCCTCTCACACGCCCCCATCTGGGGACCTAGCACCCAACCCAGGCATGTGCCCTGACTGGGAATCGAACTGGTGACCTTTTGTTCCACAGGCCAGCACTCAACCCACTGAGCCACACCAGCCAGGGCTAAGGTCCCACTTTAAGCCAAAAGGACCTTGCACTCCTTGGGAACCAGGAATATACTTAGAACACACAAGTGTATCATCATAATAATGAGCTGACATTTGCCTCTATCTTTACCATCATCAGACCAGCCCGTATATCTATCATCACTAGTGAAGTGGCCGCAGAGGGTATTAGTGTACCCACTGTATAGATGCAGAAACTGAGGCCTGGTAAGGTGGAGCCCCCAGCCCAGCCTCCTGCCTCTGTCTGTACGTGGCACACCCTACGGAGCTTTCCCTGTGGGGTCGCAGGGTGAAAAACAAACGCAACACCAGGCCCACCACCGATGATCAATATCTCACTTCCCCTGCCATATCCTGTCGTGCCTCCTTTGAGCACCTCAGCAGGAGGCGTGGGACTCTTTTGGAGATGGGCTGGATAACAGGAGGGACCCAGGTTAGTCACACAAAGAAGTTCCTGTCTGGGTGAGACTGGGCTCTGCCTGCTGCTGGGGGTGGTGGGAGTTGATTAAGAGACAAGCATCAGGTGGGCGGCTCAGGTGTGATTGGCGGCGTGGTGGGGCTGTCCTGGGGCCTTCCGGCCCACTTAGGGTCAGCAAAGAAGCCTGTGTTCAAAGTGGCACCTCGCCAGAAACCCCCCCCCCCCCCCGCCCCGCCCAGAACCATGTGGTCCCCACCCCAACCCCTACAGGCACTATCTGAGCCCCTAATAAGCCAGGTCCTAGAAGAGCCCTAAGATGGCAAGCAGGACAAGCTCCTCCCAGGCAAACCAGCTGGACAGGTCTGCGGGTGCCAGGGTGGAGGGTGGGGCAGCAGGTCAGTTGCCAGTCCAGGAACGGAGCTGACAAACGCCGGAGCCTGGGAGAGGCTCTGGGGAGATGCCGGAGGAAATCCACCTGGGTTTGACCTAGAGCTGGCTCTGAGGGCCGGTTGGTCTGGAAATGGGTTTAAAGGTGACTGATTTGGAGGAAGGATGTGATCGGACGTTATTACTGGTGTTTAAAAGCAATTTTGTCAATTATTAAGAAACACTGACCAGAGAGGCTAGGTCCCAAGAAGACTTGGGTTGCTCATTAAAAAAAATAGGCCTGCCCCAGGCCTGTAAAATCAGGATCCCTCCAGAGAGGTTAGGGACCCAAATCTTTACTTTTATAATCCCTCTCACATAATTGTGATACCCAGAGGTTTAGAAACTAATTCCAGGTCTTTAAAGAGCATGTCCAGCCCTGGCTGGTGTGGCTCAGTGGATTGAGCGTTGCCCTGAGAACCATTTCGATTCCCAGTCAGGGCATGTGCCTGGGTTGCAGGCCAGGTCCGCCCTTGGGGGCGTGCGAGAGGCAACCAATCGATGTTTCTCTCCTTTTTCTCCCTCCCTTCCCTTCTCTCTCTGAAAATAAATAAATAAAATCTTTATTAAACAAATAAAGAGCATGTCCTGGGAAACCTTCAATCTCTGAGTCTGCTGCTCAAGCTGTGTTTCTTTGGGAAAGTGACTTAACCTCTCCGAGTTTCATTTCCTTCATTTGGAAAGTGGGGATCACTATATGCCTCTCAGGGCTGCCGTTAGGGATCCACGCAATAGTCGCACAGAGCCCGAGGCTCAGGGCCTGGCACAGAGCGTGTGCTCAGCATGTTAGCTGCTAGGATTTCTCTCGCAGCTGAGATCCTTTGGGATTCTGGGATGAACATAAACCGATGGGGCTAAAGGTCAGGAGAGGATCTGACCTTCCTTCAGAGTTCCTGACTCAGTGAGAAGAGAGCAAAACTTCCTCCTGGAAGAAATTAGGAGACAGGGGCCAAGGCCAAGCCCAAGGCCAAAGCTGAGGCTGTTCATTTCTGGCCACTGGCCTGGCTGTAGGTCAGGGCCTTGGGCAGATACAACTGAGAATAAGAACGGCAGAGATTTGTGGTTTAAGACCTTGGGCTTAAAGGCTCAGGGAGTTCTGGGTTCAAGTTCTGATTCCTTTTATTATTGCATGCCCCGGGGTGAGAGACCAGAGAGAGAATAAGCCCCTGCTAGGGAGGCAGGACAACGCACCAGCAGCCAGGCTCAGGAATTTGGACCTGTGACTGTGAGCAGGTCACTCCACTTCTCCGAACTTTAGTTTGGGGACACTGAACTGGGATGGATGAGAATTCCTCACCTAGCCATGCTGACCCATGAGGGTTTGTCACTGTTGGCTATCACTACCATTAAACCCTTCTCTGAGAGTCTTTGCTTGTAACTGGGTCCCTTGCCTGGACTTCCTCCCTTCTCTCCCTCCCTGAGGTGTCCCCTTTTCCTGAACAAAGCACAAGTGGGGTGCTATCAGGGGACTCTACCTTGGTGAGGTCTGGCTGCCCAGAAATGACCGCTTCCACTTCCCAGGGATGAGTATGCAGGCTGTATCGCCTTAGTGTTTTGAACTTCTCTATGTGCCAGGTGACAAATACCTTCAAGTCACATTTACACTGGATGTGGTCAAACGAACTGCCCACTGGCAATGCCGGAGCTGCCCAGGGCAGCACCATCTGGCAGGCCCCGAGAAATGTCACTAATGCGTCACACAATCGGTTGGATACTTACTGACCTGGGTGGGTGGGGGCCAGTTTCCAGAGAAAACCCTCTCTCTTCTATGGGGCGCTGGGAGAATCTAGTCTGTGGCTAGTGGCTTGGCAGGACATTCCCAGGGTAGCTTCCTGGAGGTTAGGCTCATCTCTGTGCAGACACTGCCCCCTTGAGGTCATCTGCGCCATGACATGTGGGAGAGGGGTCCTTGTACAAGAAGGAAATGCACCCAGATGATGCTCTCCTTCCAAACGTCCTATTTAGTGCCTTAAAATTGGCCCCAGGTGCAAGTCTTGGGACCACCCGCAGCACATTCATTAACTTGAGAATCTGGAATCTCCCCTAGTGCCATTTGTGGCAACTCAGGGCGCCCCCAAAGCACACAGCCATAGGTGGTCTTGGGACTCTCAGTTACCTGTAATTTGTAAAGAGGTAAAGGGTGGAGGGAACAAGGGACAAGTGTGCTTGGTTTCTAGTAATGTGCGGAATTAGGGTTGAGGATGATGCTAGAGTTAAGCAGAATAATTAGCGCAGAGTTGAGGGAAAGATACTTTGCTATAAATTTTGATATTAGATACCAAAAAGGGGGTGGGAAGAATAAAGAAAATACAAGAAAGCATTAGTTACAGCAAGGTCAGGATTAACTAGCTGGATTGGAACTCGGAGAGTTAAGAGGCGCTGCCGGAGGTGCGGCGACGTGGGGCCCACCGCTGCTGCGTTGCCAACGGAGTAACAACACTGAGTGCTCCATAGAGATGGGGGAAAAAGAAACTGTCACCGATTCTGCCGCCTGAAATAGCATTACTATTGCTTTGGTCCACTCCCTTCGGGTTTTTCCCCTACATGTCTGCCTTTCACGTCTTTATTGGATTTTTTAAATCAAAAGAGTTAAAGCATTAAACATGTGAGTTGTAGGAAATAAAAACGGCACCCACCTTCCTCCCCCCTAAAAGAATGGTCTGAAATGCAGAGCTGGGGTACGGCGGCAGGTGAGGGGTGCTCCTTGCCTAACCAGTCTCCAACTGGACTGAGTCCCTTGGCGTGGGGGCCTTTGCAAATGCTACGTGCCCGCCTGGAGGACTGTCCCACGCGCTTGTCTGGCTGACCCCTTCTACTGCGTGGACATCGATGTCTTGTCTCCCAGCAGGTTTCCCCAACGTCCCAGGTCGCTTAGGTGCCACTCAAATGTGCTCTTATAACCCCACGACAGCCTTTTATCAAACTGCATTGTCACCACTTCGTAGTTCCCTGACTTCCTGCTGGCAGGTGAGCAGAGATGCAGGGCCCGTGGCTCCCCAACTCCTGGCGTTGGCTTTTTGTGTGAACAGAGGCAAGCCAAGCCGACTGTCCATGTGGAGAAAATGGGGTGAGGTGGGGGAAACCCAAGGGAGGGAGTCGTGTCTCCTGGGGTACCCTGCCTTCCAAGTTGGACTGTTACCTGCTCTCTTCTCCCTCCATTGTAAAATGATGTTACCTGGGCAGTTGAGAGGGGAGTGGGTCAGAACAGGCGACAGCTGTGTGGGGCCTAAGCAGTGTGAGAATCTCAGGAGCCCACTCCAGTACTGGCTCCATCTCTAGTTAACTCTCACCTAAGACCTAATGGGACAGGACTGGCGCCACTTTCAATCGGGCAAGTACCGAGTACATGCTGGGTGCAGGTGGGAAGGGCAGTGTTCGAGATGGGCTGAGTCTTGTCCTCAGCGGGCACTTGGTCTGGTAAGAGTCCAGTGCAAGGCCGCATGGTGTGGGGTCCAGGTTAGAAGCCTGAGGTCAGGAGCCAGAGGGGCCTGGGCTATTGTCCAGGCTCTGCCACTGTGTGATTTCGACAAGTTGCTTCCACTCTCTGAACCTCAGTTTCCTCATCTGCAAATGGGGACAATAGAATGTATCTCATAAGGTGGTTGTAAAAACCTGGTGACATTATGATGTGGAAGTTTAAGAAATGGCCAGCACTGATCGGTGTGGCTTAGTTGGCTGGGTGTCATCCTGCAATGTGAAAGGTCACCGGTTCGATTCCTGGTCAGGGCACATGCCTGGGGTATGGGCCAGGTCCCTGGTTAGGGGCATGTGAGAGGCAACAGATCGATGTTTCTTTTTCTCCCCCCATTCTTCTCTCTCCAAAAATAAATTAAAAAAAGAAAAAGAAATGGCCAGCAAAGCCCCCCAATGAGAATGCATGCAGGCTTCCCTGGTGAACCTGGGAGGGCATACAGATGCAGCCAGTGACTGCAGTCTGGAGCGGGGCCAGAGCGCTGAGCAGGAAGGGCTGCTGTCCAGCCCGAAAGGCAGCTAGGCCCGCCCACTGTTCCTAGGCGCTGGGTCCTGTGCAGTTGCTCACCAAGCCCTTGAGGTGCCCTCTGAGGGTAGCTACTCTTGGCTGAGATAGCAACCAGTGCCCATCAAATACCCATGGGCTCACTCCCATTTCCCAGCCTCCCTCAGCCAGTTTGGGCCACGTGACTGGTTCTGGACATTTATATGTGAGCACAAGTGACATCTGCTGATTTGGGGTCAGTTCAGGGTGGCTGTGTCTTCTCCACCTTTTCTCCTGCTCTGTGTTCTGGTGTTGAAGCTCTGAAAGGTGAGGGCGACCAGACCCTCATTAGACTTCGTGAGACAAAGAAACCTTTATTGGGGTCAGCCATGAGAATTCGGGGCTGTTTGTTGAGGCAGCTAATGTTAACTGATGCATACAGTGCTACTGTTATTTCCACTTAAAGAGGCCAAGTCAGATGGCCATGGCCACACAGCTTGTACGTGGGCAGACCTGCAGCTCACACTCAGGCCGGACTCGTATGGCCGGTTTTTAGAAACTATACTTACTTCACCTTACCACAGTCTGTCCCCAAGGCCTCTGTTACATTTGAAATCTTATGAGAATGTCCAGCAGGACAGGGCCAGAGGGGCAGCTGGAATAGTCAGAACACTGAGCAAGTCTGCTGTGATGGAGGGACTGAGCAAAAAGGAAAAGGACTCATGGACATGGAGAACAGCGTGGTGATTGCTCGAGGGAGGGGGGTAAAGGGGACTGAATGGCAATGGGAGAAAACTACAATTTAGCCTGGTGTGAACCCTGCCATTCTGGATTGCACTGACGGTTGCAACATCCCAGTTTCACCCCCGCCAGTGATGGTTGGCAGCGATAAGCAACACCCAATGAAGAAGTGACAGCTCACCCTTGCTTGGCAGAGGTTTCAACTGGGGACTGGAACCCACTCTCTGTAGATCAATTTACAAGGAAAGAACTCATGTTGCTCATGTCGCCCCCATGTTGCTCTTTCACTCTCAGGTCTGACCCCCTTGTCCCCCAACCCAGAAGGGCAACACTGCAAACCATCAGCTTCGGAGTTAGACGCGGGTTCAAATCCCTGCTCTGCTACTCACTGGCTGTGTGACCTTGGGCAAGTCACTTTGCCTCTCTGAACCCCACTTTCCTCACCTGAAAAATGGGGAGAGCAAAACTAAAACCCCACAGGAGGCAATTTAGCATTAGAGACAACGGATGTGAAGTGCGTAGCACGGTGCCTGGCCCACGTGAGACTGCTGAAACAGAGGAAGGCTCTGTCCCGGGAGAGACGGGGGCTGCCAGAGGAGAGGGAATCAGTGCACAGATTCCCATCAAGATCCTTCAGCCCTGGCTGGTGTGGCTCAGTGGATTGAGTGCTGGCCTGCAAACTGAAAGGTTGCCAGTTCGCTTCCCAGTCAGAGCACACGCCTGGGTTGTGGGCCAGGTCCGGGGGCATGCAAGAGGCAACCAATTGATGTATCTCTTGCATATCAATGTTTCTCTCCCTTTCTCCCTCCCTCCCCCTCTCTCTAATAAATAAGATCTAAAAAATATAAATAAAAAAGAAAACCATTCACATGTTTACTCACAAATAGGGAGCATATACACATACACGGGTGTCACCGGGACATCTCAGGAGTCTGGAGCTGGGCACACACCTTCCTCCCCTGACTCGGCACGGGCTCCCCACAAAAGGGCTCCTGTCTGGCCGGAAAGCCTGCGGGTGCACTATGTGGGTTCTCACAGCTTCTCCTGTCCACGTCCGGCTGCCCCAGCCCCAGCGGGCCACGGACGAGGGGCTGTGAGCCTCTGCTCAGTCACTCATGTCCAGGCCGAATTCTGGATACAACTCTTTGGTGGTGACACCTCGGATCACAGCTGAAAGGAAGGAGGACCAGCCAGTGGCAGGAGCGGAAGGGAGAAGGGCCACATCCCTGGCCACCCAGGTCCCCTCCTGCACCTTCTTCCTGCTTCCCTAGTTGCCAAGATAACCCTCCTGTGACTCCTGCCTGGCCCCCCCAACGAGACTCACTGAACCCTCACCCAGCTTTGCGGAGGAGTCAAACGCAGCTCCCCGCACATCTCTTCTCCACAGAGCAGCTAGAGCCGCCTGCTGAAGACGGACGTGTACACTTACGTGGCGTCCCACGCCTACTGAAAGCCCAGACCCCTTCGCCTGGCTCAGGTGCCATGCCCTGGCAGTTTGGTGACACTGTTCCTCCTGCTCAAAGGCTCCCGTTTCCTCCCAAGGGAAGGGCTCTCTTCAGAGGTCTCCCCCGTCCACCTCCCCTCACCCCCAGCGGCCACCCTGTCCCGACCTCAGTGTTCTCCATCTCTGCCCTTAGATTCCTTCACAGCACCTGACACGTTCTATAACTCGTTCGTTCGTGCTCTGCAGTGACTGTTCCCCTCCCCCATCCCAGCACGGAGACAGAAGTCACACGTAACAGAGCCCTTCAAGTGTCTGGTGCTCCAAAGTGTCCCCACGCCTCGTAGCACAGCACAGGGTAGGTGCTCAGTAAATATTCACTGGAAGAGCGAAAGTGGGTAGGCCGCCCACTCGAGCCCATACCCTGGGGTCACGCCCTGACCGCCAGGCTTCAGGCACCTCACACTCCTTCCTTCCTGGGCCCTGCTCGGCCCCCTCTCTTCGACCGTCTCTGTCTCCCTCCTCCTGTTTCCCCTCCCCACCTTTGGGACCTGTCGCTCACTGAACCACAGAGAAGCCCTCCCTGCCTCAGACCCTGGATGCCCACAGACAGTTCTGCAGCAAGTGATGAAGTCCACGCAACAAGTGGACAGACAGTCCCAGCTCTGAACACTGTCACCAGTGGTCACTAGCTGCTGACCGTCCATGCCCACTGATCCGAGCCAGGTGATGCAGCTGAAGCCATCGACACAACTCCTTACCTGCCAGGTGGGTGGCCCGAGCCAGCCCAGGCACACAGGGGTCTGTGCTGGGGCTCAGGCCTCTGCAGAGTGAGAGTGGGTTCAAGGAGGAACAAAATACCCCTTCAGGCCACACAGAGTCACCCTTGCACTTTCTGCCTCTGTAGCAAGTCAGCCCCTTGAGGCAAGGATGGTGTCTCAATCAGTCTGAATAGGCCCCGGAAGACAGGGAACCCTAGTTTTCGGTCCAGCAGGTGGGTGAGCCCATGGTCAAACCTGCCTGCAGCCTCAAAGCAGGGTCCATCCACAGCGGGGACAAAACCCCTAAAAACCCTCGACTTGGGTAAGAGCTGTACAGCTGCTTTGCTAGGTGACAGGAAAGGTAGGGGCGTTCAGGGAGCGGGACAGCTGAGAAGTGTGGGAGGGTTGGCAAGTTAGAAGGCTCAGGGGCAAAACCCAACCACCCCTGGGAGATAGGGGCTCCTTCTGAGCCCTGCTTGCTCCTCTGGAGTCCTGCTGCTCACCTAGTTTGCCCAGCAGCATCTGGCCTACATCCTTGATGTCATTATACTCGTGGAGCTGGGAGATATGGTCCTCCAGTTCATCCACGCTGTAGCCTCTGGGGTGAGGGATGGAGAGAAAGAGAGAAAGCTGATGAGGACCCAAGGTTCAGAGAGTAAGAAGGCAGCACTAAGGGCCTACTAGGTGCTCAGTACTGGGGACTAGAGATGGTAAGACAGACCCTGTCCACTAAAGCTTATAGTAGCAGGGATCAGCCCCTGGAAAATGCCCCCCGTACGCTTAGGGAGGGGTCCCAACCATACTAGTACTATGTGACCCTGGCCACAGCTGAGGGATTCACAGATGGACACATGAGTGGCCAATCAGATCCCCTCAAGCATGAAATGCACATTTAGAAGTTGCTCAGTCTTGCTCTGGCTGGTGTGGTTCAGTGGTTTGGGCGCTGGGCTGCAAATCAAAGGGTTGCCAGTTCATTTCCCAGCCAGGGCACATGCCTGGGTTGCAGACCAGGTCCCCAGTTGGGCCACATTTGAGAGGCAACCGACTGATGTTTCTCTCCCTCTCTTTCTCCCTCCCTTCCCCTCTCTCCAAAAATAAATAAATAAAATCTTAAAAAAAAAAAAAAAAAAAGTTGCTCAGTCTGGCTGGTGTGGCTCAGTGGACTGAGTGTCGGTCTATGAACCAAAAGGTCTCTGGTTCGATTCCCAGTCAAGGCACATGCCTGGGTTGCAGGCCAGGTCCCTGGTTGGGGGCGTGCGAGAGGCAAAATGATTGATGTGTCTCTCACACATTGATGTTCCTCTCCTTCTCTTTCTCTTTCCCTTCCCCTTTCTATAAAAGTAAATGAATAAAAATTTTTAAAAAGTTGCTTGGACTGTGTTGTGTGGCTGGAGCATGGGGCACAGGAACACCCAGGAGTTGAAGAACTGCTTCCCCCAGGCACTGAAAACCCTACCCTGGGAGAGAAACAGAATCTAGTTGCAGGCAGAAGCAGAGGCAGAGGATGTGGGCCCCAGGGAGCAATAACCTCCATTCCTGATAGCCTTCCGGTTCCTGTCTCCTGGTGCTCCCAAGCCTGAGCACACCCTCCGCAAGAGAGGCTGCTGGGACACCCTGACTCCAGTGGTGCTCAGCTAGGATGACTGGGTTGCAGTGACTGGGCACTAGTTGTCTTAAGTACACTGAGGAGCACAACAAGACTTACTCAGATATTAACTGGGATATCTCCTTGTCCAGCAGGTCCCGCTTTTCCTTCAGCTTCTGAATGTCAAGGTGCGGAGAATCCTCGCTGGCCCCATCGGCCTGGCCGGACTTGGAAGATGGCCGCTGAGTGGCACAAAAAGTCATTAGCTAGACCGACCGACCAGTTATCCACAATTCAGAACCTGCAAGTTGTCCCCCAAAAGCCACTCCCTGCTTCTGCTCGGTGACACAAATAGATACCACCCAACCCCAAATAAGACTACCCATATTTTGCCGTGTATAATGCATACTTTTTTGCCCGAATTTTTGAGGGAAAGATAAGGGTGTGCATTATACATGAGTAGTACCTGAAATACCTCGTATCTGTTCTTGTGTTTTACAATTATCTGTTACACAAAATTTTGTGTACCACACGTTCAAAAATAAATGCTAAAATTCCTTTATAATACAAAAACTAGTATCTAAATATAAATAAATAAATTAATTAATTAAACAGTTAAGAGATTTTTTTCCTGAAAGTTTGGACCAAAAACTTGGGTGGGCATTATACACCGCAAAATACGGCACATTTCTCGGCTTCCCCTGGAATCTGATGTGGCCCTTATAACTACGTGCCAGAAACAGTGCATGCTCCGTCTGGGAACTGTCCTTCCAGGGAGACAGCAGGCCTTTCTCTGGCCTTCCTCCTTCCTGCCAGCCACAATGTGGATGATGAGGCAGAAGCCACATTGAAGATGTGGTGGAACAAGACTGAGGCCTGGGTCCCCGTTTAGGCCACCATCATTGGGGTTTTCTTTCACTCCCAGCCAAAGCCAATCCTAACTACAGGGCCTCTCCCGGCCCCCAATCTGACCCCGGAGAGTCCGTCTCAGATCTACATGGATCCTCTTCTCAAGTCTGTGATGTTGCTGGGTTTATAGTCCCATTGGATAAGAAAGTCTTTTCCTGGGGCTACAGTTCATCCTTGCCCTTTCCGCTGCAAAGGCCAGCGCCTGGTACACTGCTAATCTTCAGGAAATGTGCTGGATCAACTCTCTACACGTGATGCAAGAAGGGACCAAGGAAGACGTGGTCCCTGTTCTTTGCACGGGGCGTCTAACCAGTCAGTCACCAAAAAGTGAGCAGTCACCATCTGCCAGGCACTGGCAAAGGCTCCCGGGGTTCAGCAACAGAGCAGACGGCAAGCCTGGTCCTTTGCCTTCATGGAACAGGCGCCTCGTCCCAAATAGAAAACACCCAACAATCGTGACCTTCCTCCAGGGACCTTCACTTAAAGCTCTGCTCACAGGTCACCCTTCCTCAGAAAGGCCTCCTCTGACCATCCTATTTAAATGGCCACTCCTCCACCACTCACTGTCACTTTATCCTGATGTTTTATGACGTCTACCACCACTGGACATGTCATACCTTCCATTGACAATATTATCATCACTGTTGGCCTTATACCGCTGGAGTGTAAGCTCGACGAGGGCAGGGACTTTGTTATACTTACTGCCGATGACACTGTGTCTACTACAGTGCCTGGCACGTAGTAGGCACTCAACAACATTGGTCAAATGAATGAGTGATTGGCAAATTAGTAATTAACAAACTACAAGTCTGAGAAGTGCTCTAAAGTGGAAGTACAGTGTGCTAAGGGAGCGCCTAGTAGGGTCACTGGACTGAGTCAGAGTGAGGGTTCAGCTTCTCTGAGGAAGCTCGGTTCTACAGGACAGTGCCCTGGCTGGTGTGGCTCAGTGGATTAAGTGCCAGACTGGGAACAAAAGGGTCACTGGTTCAATTCCTGGGTTGTGGGCCAGGTCCCCAGTAGGAGACTCGAAAGAAGCAACCACACATTGATGTTTCTTTCCCTCTCTTTCTCCTTTCCTTCCCCTTTTTCTAAAAGTAAATAAAATCTTTAAAAATGCTCGTCCAAGCTGATGGGGATTCCTGATTGATTAGGGCAGTATCTCCACATGCCCAAAGGCAGGAGACAGCACAGGTGTTTGAGGGAACCAAAGTGGTCTCTGCGTGGGTGGGATGGGTGGGGGAGGGGACAGTGGAGCTTCCAGGAAGGAGAGGCAGCCCGCGTGTGGTACCACGGACGAGGGCAGGCCACTGCTTCTCCTCGGGAGCTTGGCGGGCCTGGAGTGTCTAGTGTCTCAGCAGAATAGGGGTGGGGTTGGCTGGGGGAAGAGGTTATGGGGGGCGGGGTCAGCTGCGGTGGAGGTGGGGAGGCGGGCTGGAAGCAGCAGTGACAGGGCAACAGTTGGGGGTACACAGGCATACTCACAGGGGATCGGAAGGCCCCGCGGCAACTTTTGGAAAGTCCTGGTTGAGTCCTGGAGAGGCATCCAAGGGAAAAATGGCTGAGTGGAGCTAGAGTGCCCTCCCGAAGAAGCGGGTATCGTGGGGTGTGGGAGGAGGAGTTGGGAAGTAGGTGCGCCGGGGACTGGATCCAGTCGGGAAGGGGCAGACATGCTCCTGGGATCAGGGTAGAGATCCTCGAGGAAGGGGAGATACTGATAGGATGGACTGTGTGGAAGAAGGGATCGAGGTCTGTAGAAGGAAACTCTAGGACGTGAAAGTCTGGGGCAGAGCTATGGGGAGTCAGGAAAGGGACTGTGCAGGGATGCGCTTTCCCTTTGTTGTTCGCTCCTAGCCCACCTCCTGAGCCCTGGGGTCCGGGGCCCCCGTATCGGGGGGGTCTTCAGTGCAGGAGGATCCAGGGTGGGGACAGAAGAGCGGCCTCTCAGGTCCACCAAATAATCAGGATCCTGTGAAGGAGACCAGGAACAGCCAGTCACACAGCGAGCTGCGCGCGCACCCGCGAGGTCGGGTTCCTGGGGGCGGAGACAGCTATCAGTGCCGGTGGCTCCGCCTGTTCCTCCTGGTCGCGTCACACGGCCACGCCCTTTCTCCCTTTCATCTTTCTTAAAGACCAATGGGGTTGAAGGATTAAAACTACGCCCATAGCACTGCTGCCTATAATCGCCCTGGACCCTCCTTTTCTGGCTTAGTCGCAAAGATGCGTGGTGGCTGCCGGAAGCAATTCCGAGGTGGTTTCCGGGATCGCGGTGATGTGGCCCCCCTGCACCCCTCCCCTTCCCGAGATGTCGGAAGAAGTCCGACAGAAAAAATTGGCCGAGGCCAGGAAAAAGGTAAAACGTGCCGAGTCGCGGCTCCCTGACTTAGCCCAAGGCCCCTCGACGGCCGGACGGTGGCCAGAGTCTGTGCTGCCTTTGAGGCACACGGGGCGAGCCCCTCGGCGCCCCCCTCCCCAAAGTCGTCTCACCAGCCCCGCCCCCCCAAGTCCGCTGGCAGCCCAGCCCCCGCCCTCACTCGTAGCTCCCGGGTGACTTTGGGCCCCAAGGTTCCCGGCTCCAGGCTTGGCCCTCGCCTTCTGCCTCCCAGAACCGGACCTCCTGGGCTCCCTGGGTACCTTGGGCTTCCTCTCCAAGGACTTGGGTCCGGGCCCTGCGCTCCCTACCCCCACCGCGGAGCGGCGACTCGGGCGTCGGTTGGGAGGAGTGGAATATAGTTGTGTCACAATCCCCCTCGAAACTGTCATTACCCAGAGTTCGATCTTACGACCCAGTCCCCTAATGTTTTCATCCGCTTTCCGGTTCTCTGGTCACTGCACAAATTTCCAGCTTAAAGGGGACTCGGGACTGTAGGACTTAGGTCGGAGAGGTTTCAGGCTTCCTTACTCTGGACTCTACCCCACCCATAGACAAAGATAGCGTAAAAAGCCCGCATTTCACTAGTGATCTCGACACAGTGACCACATCTGTGGGTGTTGGTGGGGAGAATGTGTTTTGTTTAGGTTGGTTTTCTCCCAGGTTGCTGCTCTCCAGAGACTGAAATTTGCCATCCGAATTCTCCAACTCACGTTCTAATTCTCTGTGGCTCTGGGAGCGGGTTGGCCTGCAGTCGGTGCTCTTTGGAGTGAGGTCTGCTTGTCCTCCGTGGAGCAGATCCCAGGAAACTGCACTTCACAGCTGGCAACCATCCCAAAATCACCACCCCAGCACGGGTTGCTCCGAGTGCCACAGGATAAATATGGGACTGAAGCATCAGTTTTGCTGGATTCTCCTGGGAGAGAAAATGCCTTTTGTATTAATGTACTTAAGGGTGACATTTACATAGACTTGTAGGAGTATAATAGGCTTCTCTCTGAAATGGTAGCTTGGTTGTCTTTTTTTCTCTTAACCATCCTGGTTCACAAGGGGTGAGCCTCCACTGCCATGAGGCTCCACTGATGTAAAAGTTTGCGTAGTCGTGGTGTGCGTCTCTAACGGATAAGGACGGACCTTGATGTCTGATCGCTTAGGTGTTTACCGCCTCTGGCAGCTACCGATTTATGGCGTGACCCCCAGAACTCAGAGACAGAAGACTGAGTTGCAGTTGCATTATTGCCTTCTCTAAAAAAGAGCTATGATATCAGTCCACTTCTGCAGTGTTTAAGTAAGAATTACAACACTTGTAAGGTTGTCGTGGTGTTTAATGAGATGGCGGACGTGAGTGTCTTGTGAACTGTGTAAGCAGGGTGTGAATACAGGGGTTGCTAGTGGTCGTGAGTGAGTCTCACTGCTTTTCTCCTTTGCAGCTGAGAGAATTCCAACAGCAGCGAGGCATTGGTGTTCCTGCAGGAGCTAAGAAGAAAAAGAAGATTAAAAATGGCAGTAGCCCTGAGACAGCCACTTCTGAGGGTTGCCACTCGCCTGAGGATGTGAGTCTGGGCCAGCCAGGCTTCTGGGGACGGGGGTGCTGAGCGGGCAGTAGAGGGTATTGGTTAAGAGTGTGGAAGAGGCGTCAAGTGCTGGTTTAGCTCCTTCTCCCTCTGCTAGAGATAGGGATTGGGGCAAATTGTTTAAGCCATTTGGGTCTCTGTTTCCATATCAGTAAAATCAGGGTAATATTGTCTTGCATTTAGGAAGTTTAAAAGACGTTGTTTTTATATTAGTCCCCAAGTACAGGGCGTGGTGTGGAGTAAACATCCAATAAAGGGCAGTTGCTATTGCACTTACTGCTCGGGGGGCTTTTCCTCATCTCCAGCCTCCAGGGACAGCCAGGCTGTGAGAACAGCCAGCCGCTTGCCAGCAGGCTGTCCCTTGAGGAAGCACCCACAGAGGCCCAGGGCGTGGGGAGGAGAGCCCCAGGCACTGGATTAGGAGTTTTGAGTCCATCTGTGGGCAACCTCAGGAAAATCACTTCCTCCTGGGGGGCCTCAGTTTCCTCATCTGTAAGATGATATTGTTAGATCACATGAGTGTCTGTCAAACTTATTTTTAGCTGTAACCCCTTTCATTCAAGCAGACCTTTACTCAGAAGTCTGGTTTTTAAAATGGAGGTGGGGGTCTGGAGCCCTGCCAGATGCATCCCTGGCATCCTGGGCCCGAGGAGAAGGTCTGAGGAGCGTGTGCAGAGCTGCACCGCTCAGGGGGCTGCCCCTTCTGTTTATCTGCACTCAGTGCTGCCTGTGGCAAGGCAGCAAGTGGCTGCTGGGAAAGATGGCCCAGGCCGTGGTATCGGGCCCCTTCTCTCTTCTCTGGCATTGAATTTCCCTGAACCCATCTCTTCTCCCTTCTTTGACCCTCTTGCCTCTCTCTAAGCCACTTCTCTCTTTCTCCCCCTGCCCTTGTTTTTCCCTTTCGCTTCCTGTAGATTCAGGACATTCTGAAGGTGCTGGTGTCCGACCTTAACCATTCCAATGGGGTAGCGCTCTCCCCATTGGACAATTGGAAGGTGAGGCAGTGCCGAGACCCCTCTCTGGCTTGTTCTCTCCCAGCTGTGCATGTCCCGAGGCTTCTCCGGTTTGGGGGGTACTTGGCCTCTGGCTTATTTTATGTTGCTGTCATTGACCCTCGTCCTGCTCATGTCTGCTTTTTCACCTGCTTGGTTGATTGGGTTTATTTTTCTTCCCCTACATCTTCTATCATCTTGGAGAAGGTGAGATGTACCTTGAAGGTTAAAGGTAATTTGGGAATAGCTTCTAGAGCAGGTGTGTTGGGTTTGGGCTTTTTGACCCCCCCAGTTTGAATGTCCAGTGGTGCTCTCAGACTGGGAGAGATTAATTAAAACAAACCCTTCGGGCTGCCCTGTGGGCCTCAGTCCCCAAAAGACCAATGAATCACAGAGCAGTTTGTGATTTTTTAAGTTGATTAATTAATTTTGATTTAGGAGTCAGTTACCTAGGGTTAAGAGAAAGAGAATAAAAATCAAATATAGACACTTCACCATATTCAGTGGGCCTCTGATATCAGAGGCACTTGGCTGGGACCCAGAGAAAATAGGGGAACCATGTAGAATGCCCCCTGAGGGAGGCAGGCTCCACTGGAACAGGCAAGATAGAGTGTGGCAACATTCCACGTGCTCACCTGAGGGGGAAGTCGGTTTTAAATGTATTTAAGGCTGGAGGGGGTGGCGTTCGAGACCAGTTGGAAGATCAGAGGTGGGCAACATCCATCCAACTGAAGAGAGGGGAAAATGGGAGTTCCAGGCCGAGGGCACTGCACAGCTAACAGCCAGGATTGTGAGCACATTCTGGAAAGGCAGGGGAGCCTGGCATACACCAGGCCAGGAGGGGACATCCTCCGGACGTGATGTTGGCAATTCCTCCTTAATTGACTTCCTTGGGGGACATGTGCCAGGCCAGAGGAATAGGGCTGAGATGGGCCCAGATGGGCACGGGGAGGGGCTGGGACAGGGCGCTGCTGGCTGGTGTTCGAGAGTATTTTGGCCATCAGGACTGCTCACAGCCAGTTGGTCAGGTCCCTCCAGCTGTGACTCACCTCCTCAGCTTCAGCTTGAGTGGCACGGGGGAGGGCAGCAGAGCCCTGCCGCTGAGCATTTACACTAATGATCTGTGCCTGTGTCCCTCTGTTCTTGTGCAAATGAACTCGCAGGTTCCCACAGTCCCTACTTGTTGTTTTTAAGTCCTCTTTTTATAGGTGTCTGTTTCCCACTTAAGTTTTCTACTCCGGTAACCCAGGCCCGTGATTGCCATATCCTGGGTGGAAATAGAGCATCTCCAGAAATGGGGAATAATGGAGAAATAAAAAACTTTTTAATGGAATGGGGCATTTGAGGGGAGTGGACAATGTTTTTTAAAAACCCCATACTTAGCTATAAGACTTAAACTGATGAAATAATTTGTTTGCTCACAAAAGTCTTGTTATATGTACGTTCTTAGAAAAATACTTTTTTCCCCTTTTGAGCTTCTTTTGTGCCCAATGCTAGGGATCATTGGGAATCCAAGATGCCAGGAGACACTTAGAGCTTGCTGGTGCCTTGGCTAGGAGGGTGCCCACCTCCCCCCAAAGTGTCTTGCCCAGCCAGCTCAGAACCCCTGCTCTTACCTATTAGACTGCTGTGCAGGTTGGCAAGGCGACACCAGGCTCTGGGGCCAAAGGTCATAGCGTGAGCAGTAATGCAAATAACTTGATCCAGCCGCAGCTCCCCCAGGCTCTGCAGTACTTGCTCTAAGGAGGAGGGCGGACTGGGATTTTCAGAGGCCAGAGCTGAGGGTTCCAGAGAGCAGGCAGCCCCTCTCTCCCCGGCAGTGAGGTGCAGCCTCTCCTTCTGGGCCTCAGCTTCTCTGGACAGGCCATGGCTCCCTGGTACTTTCCCTTGTCGAGCTCAGCTTGTTACCTGTCTTCCCTATCTCTTTGCCCATCTGGCTTGTTGGACATTAGTTCTCTAGAGCCAGAGGCTTGGATTAAGTGTCAGGCCTGAGCCTGGAGAGAGGCTGGGTGGGGCTCTGGTCCAGCAAGCAGGTCCAGCTGGGGAAGAGAGAGCAGCTTCCCCTGGCTCCTGGGCCTCCGTCTGATGCTTCTTCAGGAAGCCCACAGTCAGAGGGCGGATGTCTTACCTCCGGTTTCTCAGGTGCTTTCTTGGCTGGGTAGTAGTTGTTTTGGAGCCAGGAGGTTGGGGTGGGGTTACTTTTTACCTCCAGGAACTGGGAGAGGCTTCTGGTTGGGCAACTTCTTTCCCAGAAATGACCTGAGTGGGCAGACGCAGCCAGTGTTTGGAGGGAGGACAGAAGAGAGGAGAGGGAGAGGAAAGAGGCAGAGCTGTGGTGAACACGTCTGCTTCTCTGTCACCGCACCCTCTGCCCAGCAGGGGCCTGTGGTGGGGGTCACTCTGAGGCACAGACAGGCCTTTTGGAAGAACAGAGCCTTCCCCTGCTGATTTGGCACCCCTTTTCCCACCTGCTGTGGCTGTCACAGGCCAGATCCTGCTGCTGTCTTTTGCTGAGCTCCAGGGAGAACAGGGCCCCGTGTCCATGGCGGAGGTCTTGCGGCCCTGCTTTGAGCTCTGGCTGGAGGCTGCAGCGCGGCCGAGCCCTGGGCGAGCCATAGCCACACCCCAGAGTGGCTCCCAGCATGTATGGCTGTCACTCTGGCTGCAGCAACACCTGTCCTACCTGCTCCGCACCCCGGAATCCATGGTAGTGAGGTGCCCTTCCCACAGGCTTCCCTAACCCCCGCTCTTTTCTGTGACAGGCGCCCAAAGACCATGCCGCTCCTGCAGCACTGTCTTCTGATGACACCATGTCACCTGACGGTGTCCTTTCCCCCAGTGCTGCTTCATCAGCTCAGGTTTGTGTCTCTTCCCCTTTTGCCCGCTGCCCCACTCAATGCTCACCCCTCTTCCTTCCCTGAGGACTAGCCCACTGTGGACTCTTCCCTGCTTTCTTCGGGTGGCTCAGGCCTTCCTGAGGACTAGGGTGGGAGAGGCCAGAACCTGGTTGCTCCTTAAGTTTTGGGGGGATGCAGTGTTGCCAGACTGACCTGGGCTCACCTCGCCCCCGGCCTGTTCTCACCTCATGTGTTTCTTCCCAAACAGAACTATGACCCTGAAAGCGGCCCTTTCGTTCTGTCGGAAAGCACGTGAGTGTCTCCTGCAGGCGCAGCAGTCCCGAGGCTGAGGGGTTCGGGCAGGCGCTGCCCTCGACCCCTTCCTTCCCATCGAGCCTCCTGCAGCCCTAACTGCTGTGTTCACCTGCAGGTTCTCATCTACCGAGAGCCTGCGTCAGCTCTCCCAGCAGCTCAATGGTCTCGTCTGTGAGGTACCGCAGGAACTGGAGCCCAGAGCGGGTGGGAAGGCGGGAGGAAAATATGACAGAGACTGAGACAGAGGTTCCCAAGAGGAAGGGAAGATGCTGGGAGGGGCCGGCCCAGCTGGCTAATGCTTAGCTAGTCATTCCTTCCCCGAGTCTTCGCTTTGAAGCTGTGCAAATGAAGGAGTTGAACCATGAGATCGGTTGCATTTCATCCTGCTGCAGAGGGCACAGGATGAGGGCTGCTGGGGTGGTGGGGGGAGGTGCAAGGGGGAGGTAGGAACCAGGAGAGGTTGGCAGAAAAGGAGGAGGGGGCCAACTTCGGCAGAAAAGAAGATTTCGCTAGTTGGTGGGGAAGACAGGAAGTTGGTGGGCTTAGGCCTGGAGAGGGACACAGAGCATCTCCATGTGGGCTCTTTCATCTCTCCTAGTCTGCATCCTTCGTCAATGGGGAGGGACTGGCATCCTCTGCTAACATAAAGGCTCTGGAGGTGAGTGGCCCTGGACTGTGACCCAGAGACCCTGCAGGCCAGCCCCCCCAACCCCAGCAGAGGGGGCTGGGTGCCCTGCTGCCAGTTGAGACAGCCCGGATACCCCTAGCCCTAATGTTTGCTCTCTCTACCTCTCTCCCTGTCCCTCTTCCAACCCCTCCTCTCTGCATGCGCCTCAGAGCCGGTACCAAGAGCTCTCTCTAGCCCTGGATTCCAGCAATCTAACAAACAAACAACTCGGTAGCGAGATAGAGGAATTGGTAAGAGTCCGGCGGGTGGGGGTCCCTGATTCTATGCTGCTAATCTGGGGCTCTGCAAAAAGGAGCTGGGGCCCCTGGGGCCAGGGGAGAACGGGGTGCAGGGGGTCCTAGATCTCAGGAGGGACCCCAGAGTGCGGAGCATGTGGCATGGCTCTTCCTGTGGCTGCCCTCTTTGCCTGCCCTGTGTCCCTAGACTCCCCTGCTTGCTGAGTCCTCTCCACACTTGCCCTGCAGCGGCGCTGTTGCCTCTAGGCCCTAGGGGGACCACTAGCTTGACTGCTGTGTTCTGGCCCTGGCGCTGCCTCTAATTTGCTGTCTTTGACCTTGAGCAAGTCACTTCTCTCTGGACTTCAGTTTCCTGAGGAGGTAGAATTAGAGGGTGTCCAAGGTCCCTTTTAGCTCAAAAAGTCAAAGATTTAAAGGTCCTTTTCATTCCTACATGTCTGCTGCCCTGTGGCGTGTGCTCAATAAATACCCGCTGAATGAATGAACGCTTCCAAATCACGAGCTGGCGGAAGGGCCGTCTTTCCCTTCTCAAACCCCATTTCTAGAGGCTTATGTCATTGTCCTCTCAGGGGAATTCGGATTGAGACACGCGCTTCTGTAGCTGGGAGCAAAACCACCCTACTCCCGAAGTCTGTTTGCTTGGGAGCTTTGAACCTTTCCCTTTAAAACCCATTCTTGCGGGGCAGGGGTGGGGGAGTAAATGGTGAAATGGTAATGGAAACAAATTAAATAAATATATAAATAAATGACTGGTATGTTGCCATTAAAAAACCCCAAAACACCCATTCCTGGTCCCCATTTGTCCCTCCTCTTTGGTCTGGGGAGCATAGTGCAGGGGGTAACCCCAGCCACCTGCCTTTGATTCCACAGAAGCGACAGAACCAGGAAATTGCGGATCAGCTAGAAAAAGTAATGTGATTTCTTTGTCTGCTCATACATGGCTGAGGGTTCGGGGGAGGACTCAGACCGGAAGGCCCATTCTTGGCTTGCCTGCTCCCAGCTGGGAAAAATAAAGGCCCCTCCCCCTCCCTGATCCTCCCTTCCCCCAACTGGCCCCCTGGCCCCTACCCCCACCACCAACCTGGTCTCATTGATGGCCTCTCCTGGGCCATTGGTGGCATTCGGGGGCATGTCTTTTGCTGTTTCATTTCTTCCTCCTCCCAGTAAGAGATTTTCCTTCTCTCTCCCTGCAGGAGAAGCAGGAATATAAGCAAAAGCTTGCGAAGGAGCAGGGAGCTCTGAGAGAGCAGTTACAGGTAAGGGGACTGCAGGGTGCTCCCTGGGGTTCCCTCGATGTTTCTTTTCCTTGTTCTCAGCCCTTGTTTGGCCTTTCTCCCAAAGGTTCATATCCAGACCATAGGGATTCTAGTGTCTGAGAAGACGGAATTACAGACAGCTCTGGCCCACACTCAGCAAGCAGCCCGGCAAAAAACAGGTGGGAACGCAGGCGCCCTGTCATCCTCTGGCCAGGCACGTGGCAGGCCTTCGGCGGCATCCCTCCTTTGGACCTCACTTCTGTCATTCCAGGGGAGGCGGAGGATCTCGCTGGCCTCCTGCAGTCTTCGCAGCAGCGCGTGGGCGACCTGGAGCGGACACTGTGTGCCGTCTCCACGCAGCAGAAGCAGGCGGACAGGGTGAGCGCAGCTGCCCCAGGGGCAAGTGAGCCTCCAGGTCCCTTCTTTAGGATGGAGTGTCTGCTGCCCCCAGGGCAGTGAGGGCCGTTTCTCACTGCTTTAAAGTTGTGTGGTTGTGAGAAGCAGCCTGGGAACGAGTTGGGGGCCGTGGGCATTGGGATGTGCTGTCTGGAGCCAGCACTGGACGTAGAGCCCAGAGCCTACGTGCCAGCCCTGCCCTTGACTGGCCATGGGCCTCAGCCAAGTCCTGGGGGTTTGGGGGGCCAAGGTACAGAACAGTATTGTTAACATGTTATCCCATGTGTAGAAGGGGGAGAAGTGAGAGAGAGAGCGAGAGCGAGTGAGGCCATGTCTGAAAGGATTCATAAAAACCCAGGGTTGAGGGACAGGGTGGCTGGGAGACATGTCACTTCTGTGCCTTCTGAGTTTGGGGCCATGTCCGTGTATCATCCATTCAAAAAATGAATGAAAAATTACGATAAAAATTTAACTCCTCCCCTCATACTGTGCCCCCACCCCAGGAAGAAAAGGTGGTTAAAGAATCAGAGAGCCCTGAGTGTTCAGTCACCGCTCTGAGTGATTTTAGGCAAGCAGCGCACCCTCTCACGCTCCCTGCCGTGCCACGCCGCTTGCCTGTGAGATGAGAAAACCATAGTAACCGCTCCCTGTGGTGATTGTAAGGGCTCAAAGGGGTAGCGTGGCACCTGGTAAAGCGCGAAGTAAAGGTTCACAAGTGACGGGGATGCCCGGCCGGTGGCTCATGTGGTTGGAGCGCTGTTACTAACAGAAAGGTCATGAGTTTGATTCCCAGCCAGGGCACATCCCTAGGTTGTGGTTTGACCCCCAGTCAAGGAGCGTGCAGCCCCCGGTCTAGGTGCGTACGGGAGGCAACTGGTTGATGCTTCTCTCTGGTACCAATGTTTTTCTCTCCCTTCCTCTCTCTCTAAAAACCAATGAAAAATTGTCCTCAGGTGAGGCTAAAATTTAATTTTAGTTTTAGACAGAGGGGAAGGGAGGGAGAAAGAGATGGAAAGAAACATTAATGTGTGGTTGCCTCTCATATGCCCCCCACTGGGTACTTGTCCCACAACCCAGGCATGTGCCCTGACCAGAAATTGAACTGGTGACCCTTTGGTCTGCAGACCAACACTCAAGCCACTGAGCCACACCAGCCAGGGCATATAAAAAAAATTCTTTTAAGCGATGATGATAATAGTAGTAAAAATAGCAAAGCATCTGCTCTCCTGGGTCTCTGGCAGCCAGCTATGGGTTAGATCTCTCGACCTGCCTCT
Organism: Desmodus rotundus; assembly: GCF_022682495.2. NCBI lineage: Eukaryota > Metazoa > Chordata > Mammalia > Chiroptera > Phyllostomidae > Desmodus > Desmodus rotundus. The sequence goes on from NC_071387.1 coordinate 5,914,563, forward strand.
TCCACCCTTACTGGTTGAGTTCTTATTAAAAGCAAGTGAGAATGCAGGCTTGGAAGTGCTTTGGGAAAATGTAGAATGTGACTCTGGGTGACAAAGTGTTGCTGTTACTATTATTGCTGTTAGTCTGCCAGCTCACCTGCTGCCTGCCTGGTTCTGACCTCACCTTTCTGTATTTGCAGCACAACAAAGAACTAGTCAAGAATCGTGACGCCCTAAAGCTGGAGTTATACAAGAGCAAGTAGGATGGGGGTGGGCGAGGGCTGGGTGATGTGCTGGGAGGTGGGAGGCACGCAAGCAGCATGGGGAGGAGGTCGTCCAGGTTTGGACATGTGCGGAGCATGCTCTAGTCCCTGATGTGCCAACTTGAGCTTGGCCCTCATGCAGCTCATGTCCTCTCTTTGGCCTGTCACTTGTGACTCGATCCTGGGGTCCCTTCTAGTGCCAGTAGTCTGTGGTTTTATGGTGAGGGCGGTGGGTTGACCACCAAAGCGATCCTTCCTGTTCTTTATTCATGCCTTTCTCCACTGCCTCCGGCCACAGCAAAACTAATGAAGACCTGAAGCAGGAGAACTCGGAGCTGCAGGAGAAGCTTCGGGTCCTGGTGACGGACAAGGAGGCCGTGCAGCTGAGCCTGGAAGAGCTGCAGAAGAAGCTGGAGATGTCAGAGCTCCTGCTACAGCAGGTGGGGGGCTGAGGCCCTGGGGCCAGGTTTTCTGGGGTCACTGTGGGTGGCCCCCAGCCAAGAGCTGGAAAATCTGGCTCTGTGTTCTGGTTCTGCCCATGGAGTCCTCTAGATTTGGATAAAAATCTACAACTTTGGAAGCAGAATCTCAGGGAGAGGGCTTTCTTGGTTTTGTTTTTAACAGCATCCCGGTTGAGAGCCACTGTTTTATAGATGACATTTATCAGGCTAGCCCCTGAATTTTATTTTCTTCCCCTGAGGGCGCCAAGCCACCAGCTGGTCAGGGTGCCTGGGCCAGAGGGCTCCTCCGCTTCAGTTTTTCTTCACGCCGAGCAGCTCTCTGCCCTCGTGGACCTAGCTTCCTTCCGCGGGGGTCTTTCTTCCCTCCAGAAGACCACGGAACAGTCTCAACTCTCCCAGGACAGACCTTTACTTACTCTGACAGGGGGTGTGTGAGGCCCCTGTCCTTCCTAAGGTCTTTTCTGAGCAGATAGCCCCAGCTCCGCCCAGCGTGTCTCCTGTGGTCACCCTCTTAATTGCGCTCTCCTGGATGTGACCTGCTTGTCAGGGGTGCTCTGTGACCAGGACCCCAGAGTGAAACGCCAGGCTCCACATTTGCTCTGGCTTGGGCAGCAAACGGATCCAAGAGCTCCGCTCACACCCCCCACCCATCAGGGCACTCTGCGCCTGTTCCCGAAATGGGTGGCCTAACCGATCTGAGAAGTTAGAGCTGAGGGGCGCTCTGAAGTTCAGATAGCTGCTCGTACTTCTGACCCAACCACTGTGTTTGGGGACCAGCACCAGTGTGTCGTCTTATTACGGCCATCAGCAGGGGTGTGGTGGAAGGATGCTGTATTCATATACAATATTGGACTGCTTTGCAACCATCACAAACATTAAATGGCTCTCGTATGCTGCAAAGTAAAAATAAGTTGCAGAGCGCTATATGGCCGAACCCTAAGCCTGCACAGCACGACTGTGTGTATGAGCTAAACATGTTTGCATACGTATAGAAAGGGCCTGGGAGGACGCACACTAGATTGGTAGGACTGGGGGGCTAGCGGAAACGTTGGGAGGACTTTGAACACTCGTTGGAATAGTTCACAATGAGTACTTAGTAAATATAAACGCTGTGGACATGGTACCAACATCATCAGGACGGAGTCCTTTACTGACCCAGAGCTGTATGTTGATCCCAGTTCAGAACCCTGTGGGGAGCATTGCATGGCTTCCCCAGGTCTAATCTCACCTCTCACCATCCAGTTTTCTAGTCAGTCTGAAACCCCTGACAGCAGGGAGCAGTTCCAGCAGGCCCTGGAGGAGCGGGCCCAGCTGGAGACACGTGTGGAGCAGGTGAGGCTTTGCAGAGGGTGGTGGGTGAGAGGAGGGCGGCCCTGGGTGACCAGGAGCGGGTGAGGCCCAGTGCCAGCCCCTGCTCACTTCTGCACCCACTCTGCAGTTGAAGGATTTGCTGAAGCAGCTGCAGGTGGAGAGAGACCAGTATGCAGAGAATCTGAAAGAAGAGAATGCCATTTGGCAACAGAAGATGCAGCAGATGTCAGAGCAGGTGAGATGTGACCTTCGAGCCCCCCACCTTCGAGGTCACTCGATCTTTCTGGTCATCCGTAAGTGGGAATCACATCACTTGCCGTGTGCAGCCAGAGGTGGATGTGTATGTTTGTAGGTGGGGGTGGAGAGGGAGACGGTCGCTTGGCCATTCCTCCATCCCCGCCGCTCTGTCCATGCTTTGGCCAGATGTTCAAGCTGAGGGAGGAGAAGGAACACAGCCTGAGTCAGGTGCAGGAGCTGGAGACCAGCTTGGTGGAACTGCGGAGCCAGCTAGGTGAGCAGAGGCTGGGGTGATCTGGCAGCAGGGCTCGTGTCGGGGAGCTGGTGAGCGCGGCTAGAACGCCCCCCAAGGAGGCAGGTGGGTGGATGGGCATTGTGGCAAAGGGAAAGAGGTCTGTACCAGGAGTTGGCAAGCCTTGCAATCTCTCTGAGCCTCAGTGTCCCCATCTGCAAAAAAGAGGTGGACTGCACATTGTCAGTGACCCAGAGTTGTCTTGAGCATAAAAATGTAAAGAACTCTATTTGGAAGCATCTTGAAAGATTGAACCTCGTGCGAGTATGAGGAATTATTATCCAGGATGCCAAGATTTGGGGCTAGGAGGCCGAGTTAGGAGCTATGGACCAAGAAGAGCATTTTTTGAGACTACAGAGGCAAGAGGCCCTCATTGTGTGCGTCCTTTCTCAGCTGTCCCCCCACCCCAGGAGCCCCCAGCGGGGCCCTCGGAGGCGGAACAGCGGCTACAAGCCAAAGCGGAGCAGCTACAGCAGGAACTGGAGACCCTGACAGGGCAGCTGCGGGCCCAAATTCAGGACAATGAAAGTCTGAGCCGCCTGAATCAGGAGCAGGGGCAGCGACTGCTGGAGCTAGAGCAGGAGGCCGAGCGCTGGGGGGAGCAGGCGGAGATGCGCAAGCAGATCCTGGAGGACATGCAGAGCGACCGCACCACCATCAGCCGGGCACTCTCTCAGAACCGCGAGCTCAAGGAGCAACTGGCTGAGCTGCAGGATGGCTTCGTCAGGCTGGTGCGCAGCCCTGCCCGCCCGGCTCCCTTGCCACGTCCTTTGGTGCAGGGCAAGACCCTTCAAATCTCTGGGCCTTGTTTTTCCACCTTTAAAATGGGGTGGTACGGTGCTTACGTGAAGTGGAGCCTATGAAGGCATCCAGTGACCCAGAGAGCCCACGCTGGTGAATGAGGGGGGCAGGGGGCATTTTTCTACCTACCTCTACCCTTCCCTGAGCTGCGATCTGGTGTCTCCAGCTGCCTTGGGGGGCCACTGATTGCTTCTCTCCGTCCAGACCAATGAGAATGTGGAGCTCACCAGCACACTTCAGACAGAGCAGTATGTCAAGAAGGAGCTGGCCAAGAAGCTGGGCCAGTTACAGGAGAAGCTGGGGGAGCTGAAGGAGACGGTAACCCTGCCCCCACTGGGAAGGGCTCAGAGCGTGGCACTGGCCTCTGGGGAGGGAGGAATTTGGGCAAGGCTGAGCTGGGTGCCAGGGCCAGGACAGAGGCAGTTCCAGCCTAGAGACAGGGGACCTCAGAGTTCCTCAGAGCCTGTGACTGCTTGTTGCCCCCTGCCCCTGACCTTTATTTTTATTTTTTAAAAGGTTTTATTTACTTTTAGAGAGAGGGAGAGGGAGAAAGAGAGGGAGAGAAACATCAATATGTGGTTGCTTCTCATGTGGCCCCCACTGGGGACCTGGCCTTCAACCCAGGCCTGTGCCCTGACTGGGAATCGAACTGGTGACCCTTTGGTTCACAGCCTGTGCTCAATCCACTGAGCTACACCAGCCAGAGTGTATTTATTTATTTTTAAAAAAGATTTATTTTTTAGAGAGGGGGAAGGGAGGGAGAGAAACATCGATATGTGAGAGAAACATCGATCCGTTGCCTCTCACACGCCCCCAACTGGGGACCTTGTCTGCAACCCGGGCATGTGTCCTGACTGGGAATCAACTGGCGACTTTTCAGTTAGTTCATAGGCCGGCACTCAACCCACTGAGCCACACCAGCCAGGGCTGCCCTCTGACCTTTAGAGGTGGGTAGCCCTGTGCTGTAGGTCATAGCCAGTTGAGGCACTGAACTCCATTCGAGGGGAAGAAGTGTGGATGGTGTATGAAGGACGGCTCACTGCGGTCAGCTCTGTCAGCCTCAGCGCCGCTAGTCACTATTGACGTTGCATCTGTAAGCCTCAGCTTCCTTAACTTAAAAGGGAGAACAGCATTTTCCTCATAGAGGTACTGAGGATTAAATGAGAATCACGCATGCAAAGTGCCAGGCATTTAGCATGCGCTTAGCAGATGTTGGTTGGCACTTAGCTTTTTCATGAGTCTGTGGCCTAAAGTTGACATAGAAAGCAGGTTGTTACGAGGTACGAGGCTGGGTGAAGGTGGCGTGTGTCTCTGGATCAGGGAGGGCAGTTGCTGAGGCCCTGGGGAGGAAGCCAGGGGTGTGGGCAGGCGGCTGAGCCCCTTAGTGTGTGCCTTGTGCCTTTTTTTTTTTTAAATAAGCTTAAAAGTTTTTTAAAGTATATGGATTTGAAAGAGAGAGAGAAACATCAATTTGTTGTTCTACTTATATGTGCGCTGACCAGGGATCAAACTCGCAACCTTGATGTACTGGGATGATGCTCTACCCAAATGAGCTACCCGGCCAGAGCTCAGTGGCTGCATTAGGCACAGGGGTCATTGCCAGATCTCAGGCTATGGGCTCAGAATCTGCAAGCAAGCCACCACTTGCCCTCACTCCCGGGGCCTTCCTGCAGGTGGAGCTGAAGAGCCAAGAGGCTCAGAGCCTGCAGCAGGAGCGGGATCAGAACCTGAACTACCTGCAGCAGTACGTGGCCGCCTATCAGCAGCTGCTCTTTGACAAAGATGTACTGCAGAAGCAGGTCCTGCTGCACTCCCAGCTCATGGAGCAGCAGCAGCAAGAGGAAGCTCAGAGCAAGGAGGAGGCCAACATGGCCCGCCAGGAGTTGCAGGAGACCCAGGTGAGTTGGAATGCTGGGCCCCTAAAGCCCTGCCTGGGAAGGCCTGCAACCTGTGTCCCTTCTCATGCTCTTTCCTGGCCCCTTAGGGGCTCCTGGAAGCTGTCAATCAACAGAACCAGCAGCTACAGGCCCAGCTGAGCCTCATGGCTCTGCCTGGGGAAGGTAATTGGAACTACCCAGGGGGAGAGGACAGAGCCCAAGGAGGAGGGGGACTTTTAGCAGCGTAGAACTGAGCTAGAAGAGACCTTGAGGACAGCAAATCCTTTGCTTCTGGGGACTGGGTTGCACAGCGAGGCCAGGCAGAGCTGGGCCCCTTGCTGTCTTCCTGGGCTGCTCCGCCTCCCTTGTGGGGTTGTCTGAGGACCCTTCTGCTGCCCCCAGCAGGAGATGAACTGGATGGGGAGGAGAAGGATGAGGAGGCTCCCAGGCCAAAGCTGAGTGTGCCAGAGGACCTCGACAGCCGAGAGGCCGTGGTGAGCTGACTCCCTGCCCTCCCCGCCCACCTTACCACCTCCCTCTGAGGTCCTTGCTGGGCACCCTGCTTACCACTCTTGGTTTCTACCCGCTAATTCTCTTTATCCCCAGTCTACCCTGGGGGCTGATGGTCAGACACCACACCATCCTTGAACCACAGATGTGTCCACAGAGGCCCCGTGAGGGGGAGCTCCTCTCTGCCTTCGTGCCTCGCACGTGTCCTGAGCATTCCCCCACAAAAGCACACCCAAACCTCTCGCTCATAGGTGGCATTTTTCGACACGGCCTTAGCCAGTGCTGAAGAGGAACAGGCACGGCTGCGCAGGGAGCTGAAGAAGCAAAAGCTACGCTGCCAGCACCTGGCTCACCTAGCAGCCCCACCCCAGCACGAGCTGGAGGAAGGGACCCCAGCCACGGCCACCAGGGGGGACAGCTTGCCTGTGGAGAACCACCAGGCCCTCCAGGTGGCCATGGACAAGCTGCAGGTGAGTGAGTGTCCCCTGACATGGGCCAGGAAGGATGCAGATGGGCAGGGCAGGTGGCTACTGACTCTGCTTTTCGGCCTAAGAGCCGCTTTACAGCGGTCATGCAAGAGAACGTGGACCTGAAGGAGCGGGTTGAGGAGCTGGAGCACCGCTGCATTCAGTTGTCCGGAGAGACGGATACTATCGGTGAGGGGGAGGCCAGGGAAGGGGGCGCTGTGTGGTGGCAGGAGAGCCCCGGCAGCTGAGCTCCGCCCACCGCTTGCCCTCCCCCCTCCTTGCAGGAGACTACATCACCCTTTACCAGAATCAGAGGGCAGTACTGAAGGAGCGCCACCGGGAAAAGGAGGAGTACATTAGCCGACTGGCTAAGGACAAGGAGGATATGAAGGTAGGGGTCCTGACCATCTGCGGGTTGAGCCAGGGGTCGGGGTATGGCTGCTGAGCGCCTCTCTCTCCAGGTGAAGCTCCTGGAGTTGCAGGAGCTGGTGATGCGCCTGGTGGGCGAGCGTAATGAATTGTATGGCAAGTTCCTGGGGGCTGCCCAGAACCCTGCTGGAGAGCCCACAACAGCGCCCTCAGCCCCTCAGGCACCTGGAGCTGCTCACAGCCAGGGTGGTGAGTAGAGCCCTCGGGGAGGACAGGTGGGCCGGGGGGAGGGCAGGTGGGCCGGTGGGTGGGCAGAGCTCGCGTGTCACTCAGGGCCCTGCCTCTCCCTCTCCGAAGATCTTCTCGAGGTGAGCCTGGCCGACAACGTGGAGCTGGGCCCGGCTGCACTTGAGAACTCCACCGCACAGCAAATCATGCAGCTGCTGTGCGAGATGCAGAGCTGCCAGGAGCACCCGGGCTTGAGCAAGAACCCCTGCGTCCCATTCTTCTACCGCGCTGACGACAACGCCGGGGTGAAGATCATGGTGATCTGATAACGTGACACTACTGGGGCTTGGAGGGGGCTCTGCCCCCACCCGGTCCCCCTGCCACCCCATCCCTGTCTTTCCTATTATTATTATAATACAAGAGTAAACTTATTTATTGATAACATAGGACAGAGTAAGGAGGTGGGGACGGGGTTGATTCGACTCTATTTGTTTTATTTCAGAATAAATGGATTTAGCCATACCGTGTGGTCGCCTGTGCTCCTGTCCCGTCACTGGGTCCTGGCCCTGTGCTGTGGGCACTGAGCAGGAAGTGGGTCCTGCCAGCAGAGGGCAGCCTCTGCATTGTGCGCAGCTCAGTGTGTCTCAGTGCGTTGGGTAGGGCTGTTAGAGATCTGGGGCTGTCTCCTGTAGCCTGCTTGGTAAAGCCTGGGGAACTCCAAAGGGTTGGCCACAGGACTTTAAGGGTCAGTCCTGCCCTAATAGTTGGCAGACTCGGAAGCCTGATTTAATCCTGGGCGGGAAAGCAGGGTGCCAGCACCCAAGAGAGCTGATCTCCAGGCCAGGTGGTTTCCATTCCAGGACCCTGCCCTCTGGTGGCCTGTTTGTTCCGTCCACAGCGCCTGCCCACACCCCACATCCACTCTCCAGGCTGAGATGGTGCTCCTGCCCCCTAGTGGTCAGAGCAGGAGCCACAGAATGAACTAACCTCCAGGTGCTTTCCCAGGAGGCCTTGGAAAGGACCGGGCCTTGTTTCACGTTCCTTACAGGAACCTAGCAATGGCTGAGCCCTTCGCCCACCCCTGCACCCCAGTGTTTGAACCTTCATCTCTCCCCGAGTGGCGCAGAGAACACAAGCCAGCAGAGCACACCCTGTTCCCCATCGTCCAGAAATGGGTTTTATTCTCAGCCAAGAGACAGCAAGACTGGTAGCAGTCAGAGAACCACGCAGCTGCCAGCACAGCACCCCCACGCACAAGAGGGGGAAAGATGGGAAGGGGGAGAAAGGAGGTGGCTGTCCGCAGGCCGGCATGACAGGGAAGCTCATCAGAGGTGGCACGCTTTGGAGGAGGATGGCAGGGTGACAGTGTTTCCTTGCAGGTGGGCCACAAGACTCCTCAAAGACAAGCACGGTAATTCCCGGCACAAGGGGTGAGGCTGTGGCAGCCGTATATACTTGTGTGTGTGTGTGTGTGTGTGTATATATATATGTATATATATATAAGTATTTATAGATATTTATAGAACAGGGCAGGAGAAATACCACGGAGGGGCACAAGTTTCACCAACGTCACGCTGGGTGTGTCAGCTCACCACTACAATAGACTAAGTCACGGACGAGAGGGGAGGCCTTGGGAGCCATGTCAAGTCACAGAACAGCCGTCCAGGCAGGCTTGGAAAGGGAAGTCTCCGAGGAATAGAAGGGATCTGGTTAGAGGTCGAAGGGGGGCCTGGGGCTCTCAGGACGGGATGGACTTGCCTGACCCGATCGGCTGGCAGTTGGAGAGGAAGCAGAGAGAGAACAGGAGAGAGGAGGAGAGAGCTGGTAAGGCAAGGGCAGCCGAGTCTAGCTGGGACATGAGGGGAGGGCTGGGGAAGAAGATGCAGGTGGAGGTGTGGGCAAGGGTTCTGGAAGAGAGGAGAGAGACAAGGCGAAGGTGAGAGGGAGGAGCTGGAGGTGGGCAGGGGCCGGAGCTTCGTGGAGGTCTGGGGTGGGATCTGGGCTGGAGGCCGGGGTGGCTCTCCCCCTGCCACACACGCTGGTCTCTCACACACCACCAGGCAGTGCACCCACAGCTCCAGACACATGATCAGCCCCCTCTGGCTTCCCTTTTCTATGGCGCCCCTATCTTTCAACCCACTGGCCCAGGCCACTGCTAGCCTTGGGGAGAATGGGGCTGTGAGCCCCAAGCAAGGGCCACCAGACCTGATGGAGAAGACAGGAGAAAGAACACTGAACCAGGAGGGCAGAGCTAAAAGGACGGCTGGAGGGAGCACTGGAGGCCCCTCTGTGTGGGCAGAAGGCCCAGGAGTCCTCTGAAGGGACCCTGGGGAGGCAGGGAGGACAGGCAGCTGGATGCCAGTGGCCACAGGCTTATAAGTCTAAGAGGGGAGCCTCAGCTGGTCGGGGGACCGCAGGTCGCGTAGGTGAGGCAGGGCCCTTCCTGCTGGGGAAAAGCAGAAGAACGAGAGTCAGTGGCAGGGGTAGAGCGGCAGGTGGGTTCACTGGGCGAGTTCTGTGGCCCAGCTGGGATGCAGCTCAGAGAACTTGACTTGCCCAGGTCAGCAGACACTGTCACCCCCTTAGCTGAAACGTGTAGGCCACCTCCAGGAGCAACAGGCCCAGGTCTATGAGCCCAGAGGCTGGCTGTAGTGCTTCACCTGGGGCTCAGTACACTGCCTTCTGTGGTGCACTAGCGGGCGTGACGACACCAAGGAGATCCGGGAAGGGGCTGTAGGACCCTGCCTCGCCTGTGAGGTGTGTTCTGGGCTGATGGTGTGGCTGGGACCCTCAGGCTTTCAGAAATTATCGAACAACGAGAACCTTTGCCCCAGATTGCTGCTCAGTAGAGGTGGGACTCTGACCTCCTCTGCCCTACGGTGGATTCGGTTCCTAGAGCTCCCAGGCTGTAAGCTGCCTGTCCTGCCCAGGGAGCACGGCTCAGATTGAGAAATGAGTATGGCACCCCCAGGGTGAAGTTCCAAGTCCTCTGGCTGCCTGAGTCCAGTGCCATACAACCACCTCCAAGCTCCCTGGCCCTACACCATAAACCACGGGCCCTCTGCCCTCCGACAGCTCTGCGAGCACCCATGTCTACCAGCTTGGGTGCGGAGCCTGTCCCAAGAGCTCCCCAGGCTCAGCCATGGAGATCTTGAGCAGCGGCACTGAGTCCCGAGGCTCGCTGAGAAGGGAGGTGACAGAGCCAGCTGGCAGCAAGGACAGAAAGAGGAAAGAATAAATCTGGAGCTATAGAAGGGAGCGGGAGGAGAGCCTGGCTCTGAGGTCCTAGGTGTGCCCCCCAGTGTGGAGCTGGTGCAGCAGGGGGCAGACACACCTTTCATGCAGCAGGCGGAGAGGCAAGTACCTACCGTGGCTGACGCTCCTCAGGGGTCACTGATAGTGATTCTGAAAGACAGCACGAAATCAACATGGCAGTTCACACACACGGACAGGGCAGGCCTGGGGGGTGGGGGCGGGGACACGCACACACACACACGTCCGGGCGTGCACACACATGCTGTGAGGGCCCATGGCCCCGCATGCTCACACTGACACACATGCCCGCAAACAACACACGTACACCTCCCCCACCTCCCACTGCCCAGCACCCCCGCTGGCTGGCGCGTGCAGCACGGACCAGGGGCATGCAGCCACTAGGCACACTGAAGCACACGCGTGGCCTGAATCACAACACAGAAGCTTGCCCGCATACAGGAGGCATTTGCACCAGCTCCCTGCACACTCATGCCTGGCGTGCTCAGAGGGCCACCTGCAAATCTCCATAGGAAACAGGTTTTGCTTTCTTAGGGTCCAGCTGTCATTTCTCTGCCCAGGAGCCTTCCATGGCTCCCTACTGTGTATGACATTGAGTCCCAGTAAGTCCAACTTTTATGTGGACTTTGAGGGCTCCCCAACCTGTGCCACTGTACCTAGGGCAACCTCAGCTTATTCTTCCTCATTCTACCTGCACTCTGCTCTGGCCAGCGGCTCTCCTTAATGCCTCCCACACCGAACCTTCACCCACACTGCTGCTCCCTGCCCCAGTGCCTCCTGACGCCTCACCAGCTGAGCCTCCTCGCAGTCAGCTTCCAGACTCGCTGAGCCCAGCTGCCCCCCGCCTGCTCTTCCCTCAGGCAGGGCCATGATTCCCCCAGGGTTTCCTGTGTGTTAGCAAAACTGGAGTAGCAGGTGCCAAATCTTGAAGTTCCCACATGTCAGACCTCAGCACAGACCTGGGCGTGTCCAAGACCCTTAAGAATCTGAACTCACATTGGAAGTTAGCCAAGGGCTCCCGGAGCCACATTTGCAGTTAATGTGGCACTCCTCTAGCCACTGTCTCCCTTGATCCCCACACCAGCCCTGGGAGAAAGGCAGAATGTGAATCATCATTCGGTAGATGGGAAACTGAGGCCCTGGGAGGGAAAGTGACTTGCCCACAGGGCAGGATGAACCCGACGCTCTGAACCCCGGTCCAGTGCTCTTGATCAACACCGTGCTGCCTGCCTTACCCCATCTGCTTTGGCCGTCAGATCGCCATACAGCAAGCCCCATCTCTGCTTCATTTTGGGCCGTGGAGGCTAGACCCATGGCCCTACCCTGCAGCCACCTGGAAACATGAATAGATGCTACTGGTCTGATGTGTCCTTCCTCAGAGAACATGTCCAGTAGGCACAGGGCAGACTGTTAGGTATCAGAGTGAGCTTCCTTAAAAGAGAGTCATGGATCAAGAAGGCAAAGCCAAGGGATGAAGTAGAATCCTTTTCCCTGGAAAGCTCTGGGAAAGGGGCAGCCTTCAACCCCTCCTGCCCCACACCCTCCATGCCGGCCCAGTACAGGTAGGGCCAGAGACAGGGGAAAGGAAGAAAGCCACCAGATTGCCTCATGGCTCCCAGACCCTTGCCCAGCTGCTCCATGCCCTACCCCTGCCTGGGCGCCATTCTTACACTCTCACACCTGTGTGCACGCCCACACACACATCACACACCTTGCTGGTCACAGTCACCTCCTGGCCTCTGTCCTGTGGGTCAGAGGCGGGACACTCTCCTGGGACAGCTCAAAAGAGTCGGGCCTGGGAAGTGGGGGCATCAGGGTAGCCCTGAGTGTAAGTGAGCAAAATCTACACATCCAAAGAGAATCTGGGTTCAGATCCTCTGACCTAAGGGAGGCTCCCTAGGGACTGGGTGAGAGAAGCGAGAGGACAAATGGAGAAGGGGAAAGAAGGGGGAATGCAATGTGTGGGAAGACTGAAAAAGGAGGAAAGCGCCATGCAAGTGCTTGAAAGAGAGGGACCGATGGAATAAACCCCACAGCCCCCTCCCCAGAAACGACCACCTCCGGGACTCAGCGCTCCCTCGGGAGCAGGCTCCGCCAGCCCTCGGCCACACCTCCCCTGGTTCTGGCACCCACGAGTGCCTTGAATGAAGAGGGCTGGTTCTGGTGGCGATGGCCGATGCTGCAGAATCCGGCCCCGTCTCCCTCCCGGTCACGCCCGCCCGGCAGTCTCTTCCGCTGCTTTCAGCATCTACTCACCTGGGGACCCCAGGCGGGGCACGGTTGGGGCGCGAGGGCACCTGAGGGGGAGGGCCGAAGGGGTCAGGGGAAGCCCCCGGCCTGGAGGGCACGGGGGGCGCCGCCCCCAGGGCGGACCCAGCAGGCGGAGGCCCAGGAGCAGGGCCCCGCGACCCGGGCCGGGCTGGGGGCACGGCGGGGGCTCGGCGCTGCGGCGTTGGGCTGGACGTGGGTGACCTGCGGGAGACGAGGGAGCGGAGGACAAGGCAAGAAGAGAGATGAGTGGACCCGCCCCACTCCGAAGCCCCGCCCATCCAAGCGCAGGCCACACCCACGAGCGCAAAGCCCCGCCCCAGGTGATCTCCGGAGCTTAAGCCACGCCCCCAGTGGCTCCAACGTTCCAGCTCCACCAAGCTCTGCAGCCAGCGCTCCATGGCAAGCCCCGCCCAGCGACAAGCCCCGCCCTCTCTAAGACCCGACCCTCGCTCCAAGTGGGAGCTGTCCCGGTGACGCGGGCGCGCCACTGCCCGGTCCCGGCCCTCCTCCCACGGGCCCCGGACTTGGGGGCTTTGGGGCCGTGGGGGCCGGCCCTGGTACCTGCGTCCAGCCGGTACACTCTGCACCTGCAGCCAGGAGTCGTCCACGGGAGGGGGCATGGGCGTGCTGACAGTGGTCGTGTTGATGTCGCCAATGATACTGAGAGCCTCCTTCAGCGCGTGGTACATGCGCAGCATCTCGTCCCGCCGCTGCGCTTGCTCGGCTGACTCCTCCATCAGTGTGTTCTGGTCCCCGCACGAATACAGGTTGGCCAGCAGCTCCGAGAAGATGAATTCCTTGGTCTGCGTGACAGCAGGTGAAGAGAGGAGAGGGCTGGGACCTGACGCCTGTCTGCCTGCTCCACCCGCGGGGTCCTGCTGGGACCGTGAGCTGGACTGGAAGCTTTGGGGTAGGGAGGGGTCTGTCTAAACCCGGAGATCTCCCCTGCCCCTTGCCCTTTTCTTGGATGGTCCTGGGAGGAAAAGTGACCTGTTCAAGGTCACAGCTCTGCGGTATGCTCAGGGACTACCGCACATCTAGGACACCCCCTTCCTCAGCTTTTTTTCAGCCTCAGTTTCCTCACTGTAAAATGTGTTAGTTAAACCCTTTCCAAGGACCTTCATGCTCCACTGGACCAAAATAAGGAAGACAGTTTAAAATTTTCTGAGCCCTCGAGTAACAGGTTGTGACTATGTGCCTGGACTGGGGTAGATGTGAGTCTCGGTGTGTAGGGAAGGGGGGGCGGTTACCTGGCGTAGGCTCTGGGACATTCATGGAGAGATGCTGAGGGTTTTTTTTTTTTTATGCCATAGGCTTATATTCTATATTCATTATCCAAATATATGTTGAGCACCTCCTATGTGCCAGGCAGTGTGTTGCTATGCACTTTATATTCATTTGTTCCTCAACTCTATTATTATCCATATTTTACATACAAGGAAACAGGCTCAGAGAGGGTAGTTTGCTTGCTTAAAGTCACACAGGGAATCTGAGGCAAAGCCAGGATTCGAACAGTGGTAACGGTTCTGAGGAGAGTGCATTTCAACATGTGATCTGGGTGTCCCCGTAAAACACAGATTCCTAGCCCTTTTGTAAAACTTTCGAGCATGTCTGAAACAATTTGAGTACGTGAACCCACAAAACAATATATGAAACCCCCATTATACGTTTTTCTACTAGATGGTTCTGGTGTGGACCCAGGCCTCCCTCCTTAGACCTGGTCCCACTGGCCTGACCCATGGGACCAACCTGGCTGCCCACCGCTGCAGTCCCACAGGAGCACCCGCCCACCCCGCCCGCGGGGGTGCACCCACGTTGTTAATCATCAGATGCATGATGGTCTTAGGCATAAGGTCCCGCACAGTCTTGTTGACGATGGCCATGTACGAGTCTACCAGGTTCCGGATGGTCTCCACCTGCCGCTCCAGCTGTGGGTCCATGGAGTGCATGAAGCTGTCCGAGCCATTCTCCTCGGTCTCGCTGGCCTGCCGTCAGGAACAGAGGGCATCAGGGTGGCTGGGCCCCTGAAGCCAGGTTCCGGGCATCAGCCCCTCCCCTCCAAGGGTACCTGGGACACTGAGGCACAGAGAGAAGCAACTGGCCACCAGCTGGGCACATGGACACCAGCTCTCCCACACACTCTGGGTCTCCGGGCTCTGCCCATCCCAGGGCCTATCAGGATCTCAGACCCTTGTTTAATCTTCCCTCATCTCTGATTCCAGGGCCTAGAATTTCCCTGTTTCCCACTCCATAAATTAGGAAAGGACATCTCTAAGGTCCCCTCTTGATTCTATGGACCTGGCCAGAGGTGGTGCCAGACTGAAGGTGCATGGCAGAGGGCGCGGGAGGGGCACACTCACTTTCTCCTTGTCCTGGGAGGCCCATACCCCAAGGTCATAGAGGTCACCACACCAGCATTGCCACCGTGGCCGGCACCAGCAGGCAGAGCCGAAGCAGATACACAGAGGAAAAGGGGGGGGGGAATTGTGTGAAACTGGGGCACTGTACCCCAACTTGGGCAACTCCAGACACCACCACAGTGGAAGAGGAGCAAAAAGAGGAGGCAGTCATAAGAAACCACCATCTTATGACAGGGATGCAGGAAATGCCATCTGTGGCAGAGAAGTGGACACAAAACTGCTATTGGAGGATGGGAGGAAGGCTTAACGCTGACCCCGCCCCAGCACGGAGGGGGAGGAGGTCTGTTACTTTTTGTTCAGTGAGGGCTTGGAAACATGGCATTATTTGGCGTCACTGAGGATGGGACCCCAGACCCCTATTATAAGCAGCTTGCCCCTCCCCTCCCTGGCCTGCCACTCACCCCAACACGCTCAGGGTACACTCCAGCCCTCAGGAAAGAGGCCTTCCAGCTATCCACCTCCTCCTGTGTCTCGCAGGCCAGTTCCAGCTGCCGATAATCCTTGTAGACGTTCCTGCAAGAGGGGGCAGGCGGTGAGGGGAGATGGGTGGAAGCCCATTGACCTTGGTGGTTAAGGGCATGCATGGCCTGGGGTCATCACGCCTGGTGTCCAGTACTGGCTTTCTCGTTTCCCAGCTGGGTGACCCTGGGCAAGTCCCTTCCTCTCTCCAAGCCTCCGTTTCCTCATCTGGAAGGTGGTTTAACAATAATAATCCTGCCTCCTAGGGTCCTTGTGAGGATTCAGTGAAATGAGCAGTACAGTGCTCAGTTGGAAAGGGACTGAGCCCTCATACGAGGACATCTGGGACAGGGCAGCCCCTAGCGAGGGACTGGCTCCCTCCCTGGCTCTCTGGGGACTCCTCCGATGGCAGCTATCCCGAACTCTCACCTCTGAGTAGGAGAAAGCCCACTAGAATCAGCCCTGGGTTGGGGGTGAGATGCCTGGTCCTGCCACTGGCCTGCCTGGACTCTTACCAACATGAGAAGGGGACTGGGCCTGACTGGGGCTCTTTTTTGTCCCCAGTGCCTGGCAGAGTGTCTTACGCAGAGCAGGCACTAGCCAAGTGACTGTGAAAAGACGGGGGCGAGGGGTGGGGGTGGGGAGGAGGCAGGAAGGAAGGAGGAGAGGGAGGGAGGGAGCGTGGGTGTGAGGGAAGGTCTTGACATGATGCTGAGCGCACAGTAGGGGTTCCGTAAATATTTGCCAAATGGATGACTCGCTGTGGGGCTTGGGCAGGGCCCTCTCCTTTCTGAATCTGTGTACCCCATTTCTCCTCAGTGGGGGAGGTTTGGGGCCCCACAGCCCCAGTGCGAGGGGAGGGCAGGCACCTCTGCTCCGTGTTAAACAGGGCGAAGATATGCTTGCTCGACATGAAGCCCTTCTCTACATCCCGCAGCTTCAGGTTGTCCACGGACAGCATGTATTTCTTCTCTTTCTCCTGCGGTAGAGCCATGGGTGAGGTTGCGCTGTTTTCTGCTATGCCTCACGCCCTAAGAGCGCCCTACACTGGGGGGCCTGGGGCTGTGGGTCCTCACAGTAAGCCTGGGCTTCTGGCACCAGCCCCCTTGCCCTGCTGGGCACAGGACCTGCTGGGCACCTCTGCATACCTGCCAGAACCCTAGGGCTCAGGGGGGCAAGGCTGAGGGTGGCTCCCACATCCTGCCTCAAGAAAGGCCTGGAGGCAAGCCAGCCCAGACCCAGCCCAGGGACCCACCCCCACCCCCTCAACTCCCCGCCCTGGAGCCTCTCTCGCCCCTGGCCTGGCCGCTGGGCCTGCTTTGGATAAGCCTCTGACTTCATTTCCTGACTAGAGACAGGAAGGGGGGCCACCAGCTCCTCGCTTCAAAGGGCTGGCTCAGCCCACTCCCCCCAGACGCCCATGTGTTAGCAATCAGCACATAGCACAGGCCTGGAGATGGTGAGTCTGTGTGCAGATGTGTGTGTTTGTGTGTGTGCAAACACATACAAGCCCAAACACATATCCTGTCGCCATTGCGTGCGTGTGCCCATGAGTCTTTGTTGCACAGATGTGTGAGTGTGAACTTGTGTGTCTGAGGAGGCACCCAGCACAGCAGGTGTCCACGTGAGCACGTCTGTGTGCCCACGAGGATGCGTGCACACTTTTGTAGATGTGTGTGACCACTGTAAACATCTCTGTGTCTGCGTGCACGTGCCTGAGGCACACGGACTGCGGGTTCGCATGTTCATGTGCACACAGTTTTGGTGATGGGCTGGGTGTGTTTAGTTTATCTGCAGCGGTCTGGGAGGAGCTATGTGTGTCTGGGGGTGGGCATGTGGGTGCCAGGCCTGTGTGCACACGTGTGCAAGCCTGGTACGGGCCCACATGTCCATAGGCTGCTGTGTCAAGGGGAGGGGCTCAGAGATTTCGGGAGGGAGGACCCCAGGATGGGGCTCTGGGAGCAGGAGAGAGGTTTCTGCTGTGTGTGATTCACTTGCCCACCCAGTGCCACAGGGCCCATGCAGGGGAGGGGGCAGGGGTGCTCTGTGTGGGTCTTGGGGACTCAGGACTTGGGCAGGAGCCTCACCCATATCTCAGGTGGGAGGGCTGGGTTTAGGGGGACCCTGCTCCCTATCCCGGTGTCATCCTGCCCACCTCCCTCTGCCCCCTACACCCGCCTGGACTGTCCAGTCACATAAAGCCCTCTTTATGCCAGGCGAGTGGCCGGGTGGCCGGGAGCCCCAGAGGGCGGCTGGGGGAGGAGAGGAGGAAGTTGCACATGAGGCCAGGGAACATCTGGAAGCGTTCGAGGGAGGCCCTGCTGCCGCCGCCCTGCGCGCTGGGGTTGGACACTAAGCAGGAGTGGCCTCCTCCCCCCACCCCTCCCTGCCTGCTGGCCAGCCCCCTCCCCAGGCCCCTCCCTCCCCGCACAGCTCCTGCTCACCCCTGCCACGTCAAAGGAGGCAGAAGGGGAGCCGGGAGCAGAGAGGGGACCTGGGGCTGGCTGGGCTGGGGCTGGGGGCCTTGGATCTCCAGGAAGACTGGGCCGAAACTCCCACCAGACAACAGACACTGCCGTCCGGACGGACCGAAGGACACGTCCACTCCGTCTACCCAGTGTTTAGACTATCTGTTCAGGACTCCCAATTGTACAGTAGTCTGCACATTGGTTAGGCTGGCTGGGTTAGACCCTCGGCGCCGCTGGAGAGCTGAACCGACATCCGCCGCCCCAGAGCTGGAGCCTGGAGCTGGGGCAGGGGGCGTGGGGGACACAGGGTGGGCTGGGAGGAGGTACAGAGGGATGGGGGTGCCACCCTGCTGGGATACAGGGTGGGGGTGCCGATGGGTGGTGAGAGAAGACGGAAAAGATGGGGGCAGTTAATGAGGACTGGGGATGTGGGTGGCTGTCTGTCCCGAGGGTTGCCCCAATCCCAAAGACCAGAGGGCTGGTGGCTGGGGACCCCGGGGACAGGTCACCCTCCCCCTCGGCCAGGACCACCTCCATGTCCCCAGATGTCCTAGCACAAAATTCCATTCACATCCAACACACACGCACACCACCTCACCTCGACACACGCGCACCCCACAACTCAGGCACACACATCCCCAAACCCGCACTTTAAATCACACATCCATGCCCCAAGCACACACGCAAGTGCACACACGAGTGTGCACACCCCCACGCGAGTGAGCACACCCACACACCCTCCCATCGTACACCCTAAATACACACATATTCTCAAATACTGCACACACACACACCTTCCTTCCTCAGCCCGCTTGCCCCTCCCCCCCTACACCGACACACAGAACGGCACACACGTCCAGTCACACTTCAGGCACACGCAGCCTGCCCCCAAGTGCACACGAGAGCTTCCCACATGGAACGTACCTAGACGTTATACCCCGAACTCTCTCCTACAAAACACCCCCACACAACAGCCGCAAGGCCTCATACCTCCCCACCTCCCAGCACTCGTTCCCACACCCACGCCCACTCCCCACATACACTCAGGGCCTGCTCCCACACGGCTAAATTCCAATGTACACACAAAGCTCAGAAACGACCCCCCAGGCATGAGGTGAGGGGCCCCCCCAATACACTCCCCCCACCCGAGGTGTAGTCAGCCAGTCCCAGGTCACACTGTACGTTATAGGGCCCAGAGTGGGCACCCCCCAGCCCATGGCGGGTGTCTAGGGAGCCGGCCTGAGTGACAGAGCAGGAAGCAACGCCCCTCACCCGCCTGCCACGCTACCTCACACTCCGTCCCTTGCGGGGGCCCCTGTGCTCAGGGAGAGGCCAGGGTTGAGGTAATGAAGTCCAGATGGCTGGGAGCCCCTGCCAGTGACGACAGGGGGCCCCGCCCAAGGTGGGGATGGGGAGCTTGCCCAGGGTGACTTGGAGGGGGCAGAGATTGGGGGAGTGCAGGGGGACCAAAGTCACCGGGCCCCACCTTGAGCCTCGCCTCCCCATCGAGAGGCGAGAGCGCCCTCTCCCCCAGGAGCGCCCTTGGGAAGAAGAGGGTCCCTTCCCCCATACTGTGGCCAGCTGGAGTTCATTACCACAAGCCCCCCCAGCCCTCCCCGCGCTCTCTGGTCACCTCTGGAATCCAGATGTAGAAGCCAAATAGACTCATTCTTAAAGGAGACCAGCAGGCAGGGAGGGAAGGAGCGGGGCGGGGTGGGGGTCTAAGTGCCCCACTGGGCAGGGAGGGGTTTTGAGTGACGCCTCTCTGGGACCCCATCACTTCTGGCCCCTCAGCCTGGAGGCTCTCTGAACATCTCCCTTGGGCGGGGGGCTTGGGGGACTAGGGTGCGGGGTTAACAGGGTATCTGGCAGTTGGACCCTGTGTGTCACGGGCCTGTGGGGGCCGCAGAAGAGGCGGCACGCCCTGGAGCAGGAAAACAGGAAGGCTGCAGGGCTGGGGCGCCCAGCACCCTCGCCCACCCTCTCCATGGTGTGCAGCCCCAAGCTCCCCAGTCCGGCCAAGCCATCTTCTCTGTCCAGCTTGGAGGAGCCCCCAGGACTGCCTGCCCCCGATCCTTGCAGCCCACCTTCACCCAAGGCCCTTTGACGGTTTTGTTTTTTTTTTTAAACCCTGCTGGGTGGTCCAGTCCACACCAAGCCTGGGGTAGGGCCTGAGCCTGACACTGGCCACCAGCCAAACTCCTGATGCCCGGTGGTGGCCCTTTACTCACCTCGTCATCCTTGTACCAGGACAGATTCTCGGCGGTTAGCACAAACCAGTACTCCTTGGAGCCTCCCTTCATAATGCCAATGTTGTTGATGGTCAGCCAGCCCTTCCGGATGACCTGGAAGGCGAGGGGGCAGGCGCTCAGTGGGCAGAGACCAGGCTTTCCCGTGGAGCAGAGGGTAGGCAAAGAGAGGCACTGGAAAGCCCACTCCTCTCCCTGCTCTTGGAGGCCTGGCTGGTGAGGGAGGGTGGGGGCCAGACCTGCCCTGCTTTGAACCACAAGTGAACAGGTTGGAAGACAGAGGAAGGCAGAAATCAGCTCAGGACCAAGAGCCTTCTGACACCAGAGCCGTCTGAGTAGGGGACTGGTGGCCTTGGTAGAGGATGAGTCCCTCACCACTCAGAGTATGCAAGGAGAGCTTAGGCGGCCAACTGGGCAAGACCACTCTGAGCGTCTTTTCAGCTTCAGATCTGGTTTATTCTAAGTCTTGTCTCTGACCTCAGGGACTTTGCACGTGCTGCTGTTGCCTCTGCCTAGAAAGCACTTCCCCTCCTGTTTGCCTGGCAAATTCCTACTCACCCTCTGGGTCTTGGCTCAGAAGTCACTTCTCAGGCGGCCCCTCCTCGCCCCCCAGTAAAAGTCGGGACCTCCACTATAATCTTTTATCACTCTCTTAAGTCTTCTGTGACAATGACGGGTATTTTGAATTGTGTGTGTGTGTGTGTGTATCTGTTCACGTCAGCCTGTCTTGCTAAATTGTGGACTCTCTCGCTCATTGGATCCCAGCACCTGGCAGAGTGTTCGACAGACAGGAGGGCACCAGTAACCATATATGGCATGAATAGGCATTGCGACAATACTAGGGTTTGAAGAATCTTTGGCACCAGGCCCCGGACACACGGATAGGGTGGCAGGGAGTCGGGGCAGGGGGAAACCTCCGAGTAACAGGAAAAGGTCCCTTTTCTCAGCAGGAAGATGCTGTCCCCAGGACTGTCCTGAGCCAGTGCTACAGACCGGGGCCCTCGGACTGTGCTCCAAGGGCAGAGCCACGGCCCAGACCTGGCGATGGGCCGGATGAAGAGGATGAGGGAGCTGCATCTTCCCCACGCCCTTGGCCCTGGCCTCCCCGGTCTTCTCTTCTCAGCACCCAGAGAAGACCCGAGGAGCCTGGGGCCAGGCCTGCTTCTGAGACCCTCGAAGCCCTCCTTAACCCTCTCTGGCTTCCCCAGGAACCCAAGTCACATGGTGGACCAGTAGCTAGCCATTAACAGGGACACGACAGCCTGGAGCCCTGTGGGCTCCTCTCCCCCCCTGTCCCAGTCCAGTGACGATTCCTTCAGTTTCTGGCCACTGTCTTTGGAAACAAGTCCGAACGCCACACCCTGATACTCCATATCTCAGCGCCTGACCAGCAGGCCTCGCCACCCTGCCGCTTGCCCTGATCTGCAGCCTTTGTCCTCCCTTAGCCACCCCCAGCCCTGCCCTCCACCCTGCTCACCCCAAACCCCTCCAGAGTCCCTCCCACTCCCCGACTCCCACTCTGCTTGGGCCATGACTGTAGGCCTAGGTCTCCATGATGCAGGGCCAGGGTCTGACTCCTGTCCAGCGCCAGCACAGTGTAGGTGCCAGTGAGCGCTTGCTGAACCATACTGCCCAGGGTTACTCCGATCACGGATTACTTTATTCTACTGAGCACCTACTGTGTGCCAGGCAAGCTTAAAAACATGCTTCTTTCCCATCCATCCAGCCAGCCAGCCAGCCACCCATCCAACAGATGTTTAAGGAGCACCTACTCAGTACCAGGCCCCTGCCAGGCATTTTCACCCACCCCGGCCCACATGGTCTGCCTCTGGCTGAGGCAGTGCTTAGCTCATGCACACTGACGGACAGGTTGATGGGGCTCTGCCTGCGGCCAGGCCTTGCCTCTGGCCTGAGAGCGCGTGTGCACAACCCGAGGCTGGTGTGTGCAAGCAGCTCAAGCCGAAGGGCACCCGCTTGCCCATCCCCACTACAGTGAGCCCCTTCCTCCCCCTCACTACACAAGCAAGAGCCCCAGTCCTGGTACTCACCAGAATCTCATCCTGTAAAGAGGTAACCATAGCAACCACGAGAAGCATTGGGAGAGAGGAGAGAGGGTTACTGAGGCAGAGTGGGAGGCTTGTGGCTGGCAGCTGGCAGGTTCCCTGGCCCCCGTGGGACCCTTCCCCTCGGGGGAGGGGGCTCTCAGAGCTTGGCATCCATCCGGCACCCTTCATCCCTCGGGCTGGGGCACTGGGGCTCACTCACCTGGTTGCCTGAAGTCTTCTTCTTGTTCATCTGGTTGCTCCTCTGCTGAGCACTGCAGGGGAGAGAGGGGACAGTCTCAGAAATTCTCCTTTCAAGAGGCCCAGCTCCATTGCCACTGCTCAGTGGGCACCAAACCCAGAGGGTCAACCCTGGCCTGGGCACCCCCCCCCCACCTCCATGCACGCACACACGTGGTGTCACCTTTTCCACCCAGGGAGCACTCACTTGGCAAAGCCGATGAAGTCCTCGTGGTTGGTATTCATGTACGCCAGCTCAATATCAATGAGAAGCATGACCTTCAAGGACACAGAGGTCAGGAGGCCAGTGGAAAACACACCAGAGTTTTAAAATGCATGAAATACTTACAGCACATATAGGGTCCATAACAAAATTAATCCACAATCTATAATAAATGAATACATACGTACATATATACATACGAGTATCTGTAATAATTAAAGAGTTCCTACCCAAGAAACGCAAATCAGAATAGTCAAAGAACAACCATGGGTTCATGGAAGAGATGCATGTAACCAGTAGGGTATGTGCCTCACCCTCACTAACAAAGAAATGTAAGTTAAAACCATGCGGCCCTTTTAAATCTATCGACTTAGAACTAAATATTGATAATGACCAGTGTGGGCATACCTGTGAGAAGATGAGTTCTCCCATGTACTATTAATATCATATAGTGTCACGGTATGCAAATCAATATCAAATTCTTGGAGGGCGGCTCGGTAACGTTTAACAACATGAAAACCCACACTCCCACGGCTAGAACCCTATCGCACAAACTCATCAAGTGAGCGAAGGTATAGGTACCACGGTGCCCAGTGTGCTGTGGTTTGTCCTGGAGAAAAGTGGGGAACGAGCCAATGGCCGTTGAAAGGTGAAAGAGATGATGGTGTCCTCTACACCATAAAGCTGCTCAAGGAACAGGGACAGTGTCTGGGTTCTGGCCTGGGAAGACCCGCCTTGCAAATGACTGAGAGTCGCGATGAGAGTGACATCCCAGACGCAGCCGGCAGGCTTCAGACCCAGGGCCTGGGGCCTGTCCTCACCGAGCCTGAGGTTCCACAAAGGAATTGTTCCTGCCTCACCGCCGCGGGGGAGACTCAGGGAGAGGGGCAGGCGACATGTCTGAGGTGTAATAAGTGCTGAGCCGATTGATGTAAGCGCCCATAGTTATCTTCAGAGGAGAAAGGCATGACACCACTGTGGCAGGAACGTGGCTCTCTAAGACTAAGACGCAATCTGGAATCTGTGTGTGAAGGAAAAATGCCTGGAAGGGGAAGCTGGGGGCAGGCGGGCGTGATGGAGGGACACGTACTTGTACTTTAATCACGTCTATACTGACTGATATTTTATTGAGTATTTATTACTTTCGTAATTAAAAAGAGATCGATAAGAATTTTTTGAGATTTTAGTTATTTATTTTTAGGGGAGGGAGGGAGAAAGAGAGGGAGAAAATTGAACTGGTGACTTTTTGCATTGTGGGACCACACCCAACCAACTGGGTCACACCAGTCAGGGTGAGATCCATGGGAATTCACAAACAACACCAAAAACAAAAATGGGAGTGATTGGGGACAATGAATTGTGGCAAGGGGATGTGTAAGGGCAGAAATGGGGAAACGGTAGCCAGGGGTGGGCTTGGACAGAAGGAGGAGAGATGGGCAAGGAAAGGGGACTGGTCTGCGAGCTTCGTGTGGGCGGTGAGGAGGGCCCGCTCGCCTCTGCCCCTCCCAGCACGGACACAGCACCGGCAGCATGTTTGTGATGGAGTGAATGAGTGAGTGAATTTTTGATTAATGACTACGTAAAAGGAAGAGGAGTGGCTCTGACAGGTATAGGTGACTCAGAGAAACAGCAAATAGAGAGAGAGGCCCAAAGAGAGGTGACCAGAGGATAGACTGCTAGGAAGCTGAGGGACAATGGTGGAGATGTAAAATGGAGCAGCTGTCTTGGAAATCAGTGTGGTGGTTATTCAAAAAATGAACATACAGCCCTGGCCAGCGTGGCTCAGGTGGTTGGAGCATTGTCCTGTAGACTGAAAGGTCATGGGTTTGATTCCGGGTCAGGAGGGCACATGCCTGGGTTTCAAGTTCAGTCACTGGTTGGGGCGTGTGCGACAGGCAACCGATCAATGTGTATCTCTCACATCGATGTTTCTCTCTCCCTCCCTCTCATTCCAGAATCAATTTTAAAAACTTAACATGCACAGAATTACATAGAATTACCACAGGATCCAGCAATTGCATTTCTAGGTATAGACCCACAAGAATTGAAAGCAGGGTCTCAAAGGTGATACTTGTACACCTGTGTCCATAGGAGGATTATTTGCAATAGCCAAAAGGCGGAAAGAACCCAAATGGACAAACAAAACGTGGTACAGGCGCGCACCGGAATATCATTCAGCCTTAAAAAGGAAATGCTGACACGTGCTGAGACACGGGAGAGCTTGAGAACATCACGCTAAGTGAAATCAGCCAGACACAAAAGGACACATGTTGTATGCTATCACTTACATGAGGTCCCTAGAGTTGTCACATGCATAGAAACAGGAAGGAGAATGGTGGGCCCCAGGGGCTAGGGGACAGGGGAATGGGGAATTAGTATTTAATGGGGACAGAAGTTCATTTTGGGAAGATGAAGAGTTCTGGAAACGGATGGTGGTGGTGATTGCACAACTGTGTGAGTGATTTAATGCCACAGAACTGCACAGTGAAGTTTATGGTGTGTGTGTGTGTGTGTATATATATAAATGAATTTTCCCACGGTAAAGAGAGAGAGCAGCAGAGATCTGGTATGAGGACAAAGTACGGGGAGGCTGACACAGAAGAAACAAAATGGGAAGAAGGAAGAGAGCCCAGGGACAGACGAAAGGCTCGGGAACAGGGGCTGTAGGCTCACCTGCTCCTTGGTGCGACCCTCGCGCTCCCGGATGTGGGTGGTCACGATCCGTTCCATCTCCTCTCGCAGTCGGGGGTACTGCTGGAGCTGGGGGAGGGCGGGAGGGGAGAGAGCCACGTACACAGGGGGCATGGGCAGGAAACACCCCAACCCCACCAGAGCCCAGGGGTCCAGGCCGCACAGAATGCCTGAGGGGTGGGGGACAGAGAGATCTGGGGTCCCAGGAAGCTGATGGCACCCAGCCATGGCCACCCCTTTCCTCCAAGAGTGGGTCCCAAATGGCAACTCAAGGGTCTCCTGGTTCCAGGCCTTCTTCACTGTCCTATCTAGGCAACCAAGGGTGGGAGGGTGGTCCCACAGGCAGAAATGCCAGGGGAATCCGCTTGCTCCTTGGCACCGTCTTGGTGGCAGCCATCTTGGAAACAGACATCCCATTGAGGCCTTGGCTTGGTGGCCTGTTAGCTCCCAAAGCTCTCCCTGACCCTCAGGGCTCCCCCTTGCCCAAAGGCTTGGAGGGACAGTCAGGTGGGAAGTCAGGCAGGCATTCCTATCCAGGAAGAATCTGGGGAGGGCAGGGCCCAAGGTGCCAATTGGCCTCCTGAATCAGGCTGGGGACAGGCAATGCTCCTTGTCAGAGCTGCAAGGCAGGGGAAGCCAGCAGTCACACAAAGGACATGCAGGAGCCACAGACGTGGGCATGCGAGGGCACGGGAGTAGGGGGGCATGCAAAACGGGGTGCCAGCAGCATGAGCAGTACCCCGCGGGGGCCTGGCTGGGCCCCTGGCCCTCTCGGTAGAACCCACCCGGTCTGCCCCTCTTTGCAGCCTCAGGACTGGCACCCTCATCTCCAGCCACGTCTGTCTGGCTCCGAGCTGGCCAGCCAACCTGTCTCCACCCCACTCCTCTGGGGTCAGGAGCTCAGCAGCACCCACTTCCTCCCAGTTTTTATCAACTGAGGCTGAAGGGAAAGTCGCTCCAAGCCTTCCCGCTCTGCCTGTGGACTCTGCCCTCAGCTCAGCTGGACTGTGGACAAAGCCCAGGTTGACTCCTCTTCCTTCAAGTCGCTGCTGGATGTCACCTCCATCCAAAAGCCTGCCCTGACCACCCAAGAGCTGGATTGGGGGCCTCCCTGTCACCTTCCCTCATCAAACTGCATTCTAATTGCCCTGAAGGCGGGGGCAGGGCCAGGTGCATCACCTGTGCTCAGAGAGGGTGCCGAAGGGATGAGGGAATGAATGGAGGATGGATGTCTTTGCCCTCCTTGCCAAGGAGGCTCCTGTGCCCTCTGACTCATGAGCTAGCAACCCCTCAGGGAAGGAGACTGGCTGAGCTGCTGAGGGTGGGAGCCCACCCACAGGGAACGTCCAGTCCTGTTGGCCCGCACTCCCCCCTCGGTGGCCGCGTGGGACCCAAATGGGGCAAAGCTAGAACTGCTGTTTGTCCCTGGGCCAGGCCACTCAGGTGGATCCCCCTGGGTGGGAAGAGAGCCGCAGGTTAGCACGACTAGGTCACAGGTGCTGATTCTGAGGGCAAGATGGACGCCAAGGAGATGAAGTGGGGACACTGGGAGAAGAAGGAGGATGGGGAGGAAGCAGCGCCCTGGGTGCCAGCCCAGGGAGGCAGACGTGAGAGACGTCGCATCCTCCCACCCCACCTGCCCAGTGCCTGACGTGGCCAAGGCCAGGGGGGCCGGGGGGAGGGGCAGCCTGAGACCAGGGACCTAGAAACAAACCCGTGGGGAGGCCCATTGGACCCCGCTGCCCCACGAGGCTCGAGGAGTGGTTCCCATCCTTCTCAAAGGAAGTCTCCAAGTTGGAGCGGAGATTCGGGACTGAGTCACCACCTCCAGAAGGTCTGCTCTGAGGTGGTCCCGAGTGTTCCCTCGCAGGGTGGGGCTGCAGGGGAAGGAGAGGGTGGGCAAGGAGGGAGGAGGAGGGAGCAATTTGCCAAAGAGCACGACCAGCTCTCCCACTAACCGCCTGGTCGTTACATTGGTCAAGTTCTCCACGCGTCACGTCACACACACACGGGGCAGCCCCAGCCCCTCTGAGAAGCCCTCTATTCCTCCCGAGCATCTTTTTCCATTCTGACGGCCTCTGAGCATTCTCACAACTTTTAGCCAGTTTCTAAAATGGAACTTTTCTCTCTCAGACCTTGGCTGAGATGGGCGGTGAGCTGGAGCCCACCAGTAAGTGGTCAGGCACAGGCCCTGGAGTCACACGGCTCTGGTTCAAAGCCAGCGCCTGCCCTGCTGACACTCCTTAGAACAGCGGCCCTCTCTGAGCCTCTGCTTCTCCCTGTGGAAAGTGCAGCGGTAATGGTGCCTTCCCTCTCGGGGTCGTTGCGAGGACTGAGTGGCAGGCCACACGCCTGACTCCAGATTCTGTCCAGAGGGGAAAATGGATCCCAGCAGGCCTAGGAATAATTACAGTTGACTATTTTTCAAACCTCTGGCTGGCGTTGGACACTTGGAACATTTGGGGAGGGCAAAAAATAAAATAAAATAAAATAAAATAAAATAAAATAAAATAAAATAAAATAAAATAAAATAAAGGACAAAGATAGGTGAATTTTGCCACGTAAAGCAAAAATAATTTGTATGCATGAAATAAACCAAAAGGTGGAATTATTTTTAAAAATAATTTCAAAGATTTCCTTTTGAAATTTTTTGATCATTTTTTTCTGTTCACAAAAATCATACAGACTCACCATAAAAAATTTGAAAGTGATTAAAACTTGTGCAATAAAATGGAAAAATTCCTATGTTCTTGCTCTCTCTTAAAGTGATAGTTAGCATTTTGGTGGAGATGTCTTTGGGACTTTATCCTTCATATACATTTCCCCCCTAAGTAGGACACATTCTTTTCTGAAACCTGTTTCCCCCCACACACAGTATGTTGTGGAGGGAGATGTGAAAGGAAATGCATGTGCCTGGCCCTTTAAGCAGCTGTAGGCACACCTTGTTTTATTGCCTTTTGCAGATGTTGCACTTTTTACAAATTGAAGGTAAGACCCTCCACCAGCAAAAAGATTGTGACTCACTGAAGTCTCAGATGATGGTCAGCATTTTTTAGCAATAAAGTATTTTTAAGTCAAGGTATGTACGTTGCTTTTTTTAGGCAAAACACTTGTACACTTAACAGACTGCAGTACAGGGTAAATATAACTTCTATGCACTGGAGAACCAAAAACAATTGTGCGACTTGCTTTATTGCAATTCCTTTCACTGCAGAGGTCTGGAATCAAACCCATGACACCTCCAAGGTATGACTGTGTAGTGTTCAGTTGTCTGTGTAATGCTTTATATAATCAGTCTCCTCGTGATGGACATTCGGGCTGTTTCCAAAATTTTACGATTTACAGTAAATTATATAAATGTCTAAGCACTATGCTGTACATCTGAAATGAATATAAAATAATATTGAATGCCAACTGTAATTAACAAACAAAGAAAAACCGAAACCCATGTTTTGAAAAGAAAAAGCAGGATGAGCCCTGGCTGGTGTAGCTCAGTGGACTGAGTGCTGGCCTGAGAACCAGAGGGTCACTGGTTTGATTCCCGGTCAGGGCACATGCCTGGGTTGCGGGCCAGGTCCCCGGTTGGGGGCGTGCGAGAGGCAACCACACATTGTTTCTCTCCCTCCTTTTTCCCCTCCCCTCTCTAAAAAATAAATAAATAAAATCTCTTAAAAATGATTTTTAAAAAGCAGGATGGTAATACATTCATAGTGTGACTATATAACAAAACTAACAAATCTATGTATAGAGAAAAAGATTTGGACAAATCTAAACTGGTGAAGACTTTTCCCGAGGCAATCTTGCCTAGGATCCGCAGTGCAGTGGGAGCACGACCCAGGGGTCACGACTCAGGGGTCACAAAACTGGGGAATGGGGGGTCCAGCCCGGCCTTTATTCCACTCAGAATGGGCACCGAGTGGATGCTAATTTGCTCAGTCTATCCCCGTTTGGCACACAAGCAGGCAAAAGGGAGACAGGATTGCGAAAGGGGTGCATGTGACCGACTGTGTATGAATGAGCCACGGACACTAATACTTTGGAAGTTAAGGCAGGTGTGCCCACACCTCTCCAGTGTAGGGGTTTTTTTTTTTCAAGTACAGGTGAGGCTGGGCTCACCCCCAGAGATTCTGGTTCCTCCTGCTGGGACTGGGCGGGGCGGCAGGGGCAGCCTTTGAAGTCTGGAAAGGATCCCTCAGGCAACTGATGCCCCTGTACTCCCCTGGGAAGAACTGCTTCAGACAATCTGGCTAAAAATCTTCAAAATGCCCAAAAGCCGACAAGTGGGAAAAAGACATCTAAAAGGTCACAGATGACTCAAAAAGAGGCTGACCCTGCCCTGGATTAATGTCAAATGAGCAGTCCAATATGCTTTTAGGCAAATTGGTTCTGCGGGACTGGGACAGCTCCCCCACCCCAGGAGACCCTGATCCCAGATGTCTTCCCTCAGCCTCCCTAATCTAAAATCCACTCTGCTTTTCCTCCCTGAGACTCAGTTTTGTCATCTGTAAAATGGGGGTAATACCACCACTTCTTAACGTTGTTAAGTCAGATCACAAGGGCAAGCACTCAGCCTAGTGCTTGGCATGTAGGAGCAGCCTGCCCCTCATCATCCCTGTTGTCACTGTTACTGTTACTGGTGGAAGGGGCCACGGCACTGAGGATGCTTAGGTTGGAGCAAAGCCTTCCGGCAGAGATGGAGGCCGGGGGTGGATTGCGAGTGTAAGTAGACCCAGGGTTATACATTGGCATGGAAGTTCAGGGCCGGGAATCACCTGGCCAGCATGGGTGTCCACGTGGGGGGCCGAGAGGCTGCCAGGCCTGCTCAGCAGACAGCTCTGCCCACGGGAGGCCATGGCCATGCGGGAGGGTCGGCCAGGCCCAGCCCCACCCAGGTGGCCGCCATACCTTTTCACTACACTTTCTGATGGTAGACGTGAGCTCACTGACTACCATATCCACACACTTGATACTGGGCTCTTTGAGCTTCTGCACCTGCTTTTTCACTGTGGCTTCAAAAGCGAGGTCAGGTGTGAAGAGGCCCGTCCTGCACCCAGGGAGGAGGAGGGGACAAGAAGAGGAGCAGCCACAGGTGGGCGGGTGGGTGGGGACAAGAAGGGGAGTGAAAGCCAAGCAGGGCCAGGGTCGGGGTGGAGGATGGCACAGGCATGGGGGAAGAGAGAGAGACACCGACACAGAGAAAGAGAGAGAACAGAAGACAATGTGAGCATGGGACCTGGCCCTCCCTACCACCACCCAGGGCTGGTGCCTCCCGGGTGCTGCCAAGCACCCCCCAGGTTCTGTGGGTGTGGGGGAGGGTGCTGCTGAAGGACCAAACACCCTGCTCCGTACAAGGCCCCTTACTGAGTTCAGATCTTCTCGCCAGGGCTTGGCCCCTCACTCCTCAGCTACACTGAGCCTGCCCTCTCTCTTTTTTCCGATGCCATCTTTGTCACAGCCTTGCTCCTCCTAAGGGGCTGTCCCAGGCCAGAACACCACCCACCCACTCTGGTCAATTCTAGGTTTCCCAGCACCTCTTGCCTTCACTTCACCCTGACTCTAGAGCCCAGCGCAATTCCCTACTTCCACCAGGGTGGCTGCACCCAGCTGCCCGGCGGTGCACCGCACAACTGCAGGGGGCTCCACATGCCTAGACCGCAGTGCAGATGGTGCCTCCTGCAGCTGCAGAGTAGCTGCCTGACCTCCGCTCTCCAGCACCCTGCTCTTCTCCTGCCCTTCGCTTTCTCCTCAAGGGGCATCCTTTGCCTTTCCTCCAAAGAGGTCTGGAGGCACTCAGTTGGAAAGACAGAAGAGAGAGAAGAGGAAAGACAGAAAGAGTGGAGGTGGTGATAGAGAGGGACCAGGGCCGCAGTGGGGATAGGAAAGGAAGGGAGGCTGGGGGGCGGAATCAAATGAGCACTGGACTTGGAGTCCAAAGCCTTGGCTTCCAGTAACATCTTTGCCACCTCCTAGCTACCACGACCTTGGAGAAGTCACTTGATCTCCTGAGCCTCGGTTTTCCTGCTGTGCAATGGGCACCATCCTCCCTGCCCTGCCCTGCCCTGCCCTCCTTGGGTGGTTCTGTGAGGCTCAGATGGCATAGCAGACAAAAGAGGGCTGTATCTCTGGAAGGAGGTGTGGATGAAAGGGAAGGGGACGGCCCCGAGTGGGGGTCCTTGGTGAGGGCAGCATGAGAATGGGGAGGATGAAGGACAGTGGGGGGTCAGGGTACCTGCTAGACCTGGGTCCCCTGCACCTCTCTGGCCGTCCAGGCCCCTAGAGCGGCACCCAAGAAGGTCCTGTCCCTTACCTGTCTCCAGGGCCAAGGCTTCCCCAAGACCTCTCCCTGGAGCCCCCCAAAATGATCCATCTCTGAGGGCAGAGAGGGGGCTCAGGGCCCCCTCAAGCCCTACTATCCCTGAGCTGGGGGAGCTCTTGGTGGGCTCTCCGGGTAAATAGCCACCATCATCCCTGTCCTACCAGCATCTAGTCCCTTCGTGTCCTGGGCCTGGGTACCACGGGGGTGGGTGAGGCCCCCTCAGAGAGTCCCCCTGCCCTGGTCTGTGGTGGCCTGCCTCTCCCACCCCGCTGAGGTCTGTACATGCTACCGGGGAGACAGTGGAGGGCGTGGGGAAGGGGCGCCTGTCAGCAGTGCAGGAGGCGGGCAGAGGTGCGGGCTGGCAGGCCGCTGGATTACCTTCTTGGTGCACTGTCTAACGGTGCTGATTAGCTCCGAGATAACCATGTCCACACACTTGAGACACGGTTCTCGGATCTTCTTCACCTGCTTTTTCACAATGGTCTCAAAGGCCATGTCTGGGGTAAAGAGCCCCGTTCTGAACGCCCGGAGCGGGAGAAGGGCGGTGTCACAGGCCAGTGCCTACCAGGAGTTTCAGGCCAGGGCCTGCCCCGCGCCCCTGAGCTCTGCCCTCGGGGTCATCCCACTACCCCTCTGTGGGCTTCAGGGTCCCCATCTATAAAATGGGCAGGGCCGCTAAGGATAAGGAAGGACTTTCAATCATCGCTCTTGGGGACAAGACAAGGTCTGCTCATATCTGCTTTCATGTCTTACTTCCTTTTAAGACCCTGTTCATACTAAAGGTTCTATGGCCAGAAATGGTTTGAAAACTGTTGAACTGGGATCTCTTTAAGAGCCTTTCCAGGAATAAAACATTTTATTTTAAGACTAGGAGAGGTTTTTTTTCTCCCTGTGCCTTGGCCAACGCAGTGATCGGTCTATAAATTCCGTGCCAGACCTTGGAATTGAACCTGCCTGAAAACATGGGCATTGCAGTCTGGCTCACTGCCTGGCATACAGCAGGTGCTTTACGTTTTCTTGCTGAAAGAACACAGGGCATAGATCTGGGTCCCTGAAGCGGGTCTAAGCTTTTAAGGAACAGTCTAGTTCTCAGTCCCCCTTCCTGCTGCACAGGCCTTGGGGCTGGCTAGGAGGAGAAGAGCGCGGTGGAATGGGCCCACTTAGGAACCCTGGGACTGTGGAGGGCCTGGGGGGCCTGGAGGGTCGAGAGGTCCCATCCCATCATAAAAGGACACAGACTGATACCTGGATACTCTGCCCCAGGCCCTACCCAGTGGCTGGGACAGTTTTGTGCAGCCACCTGGGTAGAACTGGGGGAGCTGTCTCACCCTAGAGATGGGCAGGGAGCCCAGGCCCAGAGGGCGCTACCTGGCCACCTGTGTCCTGGGCTCTGCCCAGCTCGTCCAGCCTCCAGGCCCTGGTCCCAGGACCACAAAGGAGGGCAGCAGGCTGCAGGGAGGGGTGTGACTTGGACCTCCTATCCACCTTCCCCAGTAGGAGCCTGTGTGAACTGGGAGCCAGAAAGTCGGGGTTCAGGGGACTGGGGACCAGGGCTCTTGGTCTTTCCTGAGGGAGGCTCACTTCTTCACTCCCTGTGCCTCTGCACTAGACCCCCTGCCTTCTGTGGTTGGGCCCCCTCCCCGGTCCCAATACATGCCTGATGCCATGGATATTCTTGATGGCATAGCTGATCTCCCTTCGGAGTTCCTTCTCGTCAAACTCCATCTGTGTAGGGGAGTGAGAGGTCAGGGCCAGTCAGGGCCTGTCCCACTCTCTGGGAGATCATGATGGGGCCCACCCCACTCCCAGGGCTGGGCGCAGGGGCCAAGGGACGCATGGGAGAGTCCTGGGGGGCACGGGTGGGTAGTCCTGAGCCCTCCTACCCCCAGGAGCCTCTCCTACCTTGACCAGCTCAAAGGGGAAGCGCTCATGGAAGATGCGGTTGATGCGGGCTCCCCCCGACAGTTCATAGGTGTCAATCTGGTCCCCTGAGCCCTCAATGCGCTTCTCAAAGTCCACGGCGAACTGCTGGACCATCCTGGGGGGAGAGGGGTGTGGCCTGAAGGGCTGCGGCAGCCCAGTGGATGGGACCTGGGAGAGCCCTGTACCGAGAGGCCTGGGGGAGGCCCAGCTCAGGGATGGGGAGTCGAGAGTTGGGGGGACCCTCACTGCAGCAGGGCCTTGGTCTTGCGTGCCGGGTCGTCAGGACGGAAGTTCTTGTACTCCTCCACCTCCTTCTCAATGGACAGTAGCTGGCTCTGCAGCTTGTTCCGCAGCCCCGGCAGTGTGTCCCGGATGTGGTTCGTCAGTTGCTGGGGGTGGGGCCAGACAAGGGTTAAGTCCATGGTCGCAAGTCCCAAACCCCGACTGCCCACAGGGCCAGGCAGGGACCAGGATGCCAGGGAGGCTGTGGACGTGGCGAGGGGAGAGCTAAAGAGGGCGGCTGCAGCCCTGCCCATGGCTGCCCTGCCCCCCAGAACAAAAGCTGCCTGAGGGCAGGGCCTGGCACACAGTAGGTCCTCAGACAGGTGTATGAATTGAATTAACGAGTGAATAACTCCATTTTCAAAGAGGCCGGAAATCTTGATTTTTTTTAATCACCTGACTTTTGATTAGTATTTTTAGACACCACAAGGGTGGCACAAAGCACATCAGAGGCAGGGATGACGGGCAGGCTGCCCCTTCTCAAGTCCTGAGCTCACTCTGGCCGGGTCCTCCCACACAGAATCTCCCCGAGCCTGCACAACGACCCGATGAAACGGGGTCTTATCACCATTATCACTATTTTCCAGGTTCGGAGACAGAGGCTCCGAGAGCTGGACACTGTCTCAGCGGCTGAGGGACAAAGTTGGGATTGGAAACCTGGTCTGTGGCCTTAAGACTCCCAAACCCTGTTCCATGCCACACTGCGTTCCCTGTTGTCTTCCTTCTGTCATCTTACGCACACGCCTCAATTTCTGAAGCCCCAGTCCACATGGAGAAACATCCTAGGGGAGCTTCTGGGACCACCATCCGCCCTTCCAACCAGCCTCTCCCCACTTCAGGAGGAAGCAAGGTCTTCAGCTGAAACAGGCCGGTCCTGGCCTCCAAACCCAAGCCCCTGCTCTTCTCTTCACCCAGGAATTCCAGGGCTCCGCCCCCCCAGGCCCCAGACAGGGAATGGTTCACGATGCTAATCGCTGCTGGTCACCCTCACAAACCCGCCTCCATGATTCTGTTCTCATGCTGGTTTTCCCAGGCCTCATTTGGACAGACCCCTACCTGGTTGAGGACCTTCTGCAGGTAGGGCGTGCCCATGCGGTCAGCCAAGTGTCGGTAGGATGGGTGGGACAGGAAGAACTTGCGTTCGGCGGCCAGGGCAGCCGTGATGTCCTTTTTGCCATCGATGTCCTTCTGGCTCCGGTTCACCACCCCGATGTAGCCTGTGGATGGGGTCAAGGTCAGGGTCAATCCCTTGCAGGGGGCGGTGTAAAGGGAAAGGGCACTGCAGCCAATTGCAGGAGTGGCCTGACTACCTCTGCGCAGGGGGAGCAGCTTGTTCTCCAGCACGTCGCGGGCATCCGTGCCCTCGTCCATCAGGTCCAGCTTGGTGATGACACCGATAGTGCGCTGACCTGGAGGGCGGCAATGAGGGAGGTGGCCCAGCGCACTGGTACTGCCATCCTGCCGCCCCCATCTCCCCGCTCACTCTATCACCAGCTGCCTGCCTGCCCCATTCGTTCTCCACACAGTGGCCCAAATGATATTTTAACATTTTTCTCTGAAAGATTTTATTTATTTATTCTTAGAGAGAGGGGAAGGAGGGGAGAAAGAGAGAATCATGGACGTGTGAGAGACACATCGGATGGGTTGCTTCTTGCACATGCCCCAACAGGGGACTGGCCCCACACCCGGGCATGTGCCCTGGCTGGAATCCAACCGGCCACCTTTAGCTTTGCCGGATGACGCTCAACCAACTGAGCCATCCCGGATGGGGCCAGTTTGATTTTTAAAGGCATAAATGGGATCCTACCCTTCAGTGACTCTCCCTTACACTGTGAATAAAAGATCCCCGGAGCCTTGTGCTGTCGCTGCCTTTGAGTAGGAACTTACCCTGGGGGTCCACCTCCTTGGCGATCTTGAGGGCATCGGAGTTGGCCAGGTCGGAATTGGCCGGGGACACGGCCAGGATGAGGCAGTTCTCCTTGGTGACGAACTGCATAAGCATGTCCCGGATTTGAAACTCGATGTCGGGAGGTTGGTCTCCCACCGGGACCTTGGTCATTCCAGGCAAGTCCACCAGGGTCAGGTTCAGCACTGGACAGGGCGGATAGAGGGTGGGCTCAAGGTGAGTGGCTGGGCCGCAGGCGGGTGGATTCAGAAGCAAGGTTTACAGAGAACCCCCAAGGGAGCGTGGCCACAGGTGGGCGGGGTTAGGAAGGGCGCTGGTCTCAAGTTGGGCCCTTTGAAGGCGTGGCCAGGGGTGGGCGGAGTCACGGCGGGGTGGGGCTTGGGATAGAATGCTCTGAGGGGGTTGCTGTGGGGGCGGATTGGGCTGGAGGGCCGAGCCAGAAAAGGGGTGGGGCCAAGAAATGGTCCTAAGGGGCGGGGCTAAGCAAGGGAGCCCAAAGGCCCGGAAGGCCCGCAGGTTTTCTCACCATGCGGCGAGTAGACACGGAGGTTGATGGGCACCGGCGAGATGCCTTTGTTGGTGCCTGTGACCCTGTCGGTCTCAGCCTCGATCTCCAGACGCACCTCCTCGAAGTCGGTGAATTTCTTCCCCTTGCAGTGCAGGAACTCGGCATATTCTGCTCCAAAAGCGTGGGGTGAAGGTGTTGGAGAGGAGGAGGGGGAGTAAGCATCATAGCCCGGAACCCACCTGGGTCCCATCTGCCACGGGGAATAGGGCCCCAGCCCAAACACTGCCTTTTTCTCCCTCCCCACAACAATGCCACCTCTCCGTTATGCATTTTTATCCTCACTGTCCAGATGGGGAATGAGGCCCAAAGAGGGGAAAGCCCCCCCAAGTCACACAGCAACTAGTTCAGCTGCTATGCTGGATCTCTCCTTGAGGATGGGGTTGGGGGCTGGAGAGACCAGCCTGGCTGAGGAGGGCACCTACCTGTGGTAGCATTGACCAGCTGCAGGACCAGGGGGCGTCTGGTGACAATGCCAGATCCTCGGGGCAGGAAGTCCCTGCAGTGAATTGGAGGTGAGAGGAGGGTCAAGGACGGAGGAGGCTCCCTCAGTCCCAGGGGCACCTGTCCTGCCACTAGGAGCTCCAAACCTCCCCCAAAGTGCCCCACCACACCTTAGCCCAAAGGCTTCAGGTCACTAAGGGCAGACTGCAGCTGAGAAAGGTGGAAAGGAGCTCCTCCACGTTCCCCGGGTCACAGAATTTATGCATCTGAGCTGGCAGGAGACAAGACCAAGTCCCCAGGCCTGTCTCAGGTCTGCCTTATGTTGGTTCTGAGCCAATAGGAAGTCCCTGCCCCAACCCAGAAGAAACTGAGGCACAGGGTGCCCCCCATGCACAAGTGTCCAGCGGCCACAGAGTGGATCCCAAGGAAACGGAGCCGCACCTCCTCCCCTCCCTTCCGTTGTGGGCAAGGGCAGCATCTCACTTCCCCTTCCCGGAGCCATCTGGCTGGGGTTGGGGATGAGGGGGGTGGAGGGAGGAAGGAGGCAAGGAAAAGAACTCCTGCTTCTTA
Organism: Desmodus rotundus; assembly: GCF_022682495.2. Lineage (NCBI taxonomy): Eukaryota > Metazoa > Chordata > Mammalia > Chiroptera > Phyllostomidae > Desmodus > Desmodus rotundus. Next base: position 5,951,700 of record NC_071387.1, read on the forward strand.
AGTGCCTACTGCACGCCAGGCTTTTTGTGGGCATTACCCCATGGATAACACACAAGAGCCCCATGAGGCAGGCGCTGTTATTGTCCTTATTCACAGGTGAGGAAACTGAGGCCCAGAGATGCTCAGATCTTCAGGTTGCACGGCCAGTGTCTGACAGAGCAGACCCAGCTCTGTGTGACTCTGCAGTGACAGTGCCTGGCCTTCAGCCCCATGTAAACCCAGGCCCTGTAAGAACTGAACTGAGGGGTCCCCCAATCACCCCCTGCCCCCAGACATCTGCCTGCGCTGACATCGACCTCAGCAGTCTTTGGACTAACTCTCGGGGGTGCAAATTCACTCTGTCCTGTCAGCTCTTCTCCTCCCCACCCCTTCCACCCCATGGCCCCACCCAGGCTGGCACAAGCACCAGGGTGGAGGCCTCTCCGGGATCAAGCTGTTGGAACCCACAGTCATGGGATCCCCAGGGCCCCGGAAAGGGGGGAGCAGGCTGGAGCCTGAGGGGCTGTGAAGAGCTGCTCAGCCACCTCATTCATGGAGAGGTACATGGAGGCCCAGGAAGGGGAAAGACACACTCGAGGTCACACAGGGCTGGGACAGAGCCAGAGCAGGAATCCCAGTCTCCTGTCCCACCAGCTCAGAGCCTGACCTGGACGCACACAGCTTCCTGCACGCCAGGGTTGGGGACAGAGAGTCGTGGGTTCCTGGGGTCAAGGTCTCCTTTTGGAGCCCTGGGGAGGCCTCCTCTACCTCCTGTCCTCACCCTGCCCCTCCTCTAGGGAGATGAGTTGGCTCCTTCAATGGGGAAGGAGAAGGATGAGAAATCCTGTGTTTATTCATCATTCTAGATACAAGGCATGTACTTTTCACTTTTGCAAGACTGTGAGCTTCAGAGGGCAGGGCCTGCACGCTGCTATCTACCACTGTACCCCAGTGCCCAGCGGAAGGCTTAGCACACAAGAGGTCCTTAATAAATGCTGACTGAGTCCCTGAGTCCTTGAAACAGGGCTCTGGCATGGAAATCATCATTTCACAATAAGGTGGCTGAGGCTTGGAGAGGTGGAGTGACTTATCCAAGGTCCCCCAGTTAGGGATGGCAGGGCTAGGATTCACACCCACGTGTCCGTGGGACCCTACGGCCCGAGAACTTCCCCATCAAACCCTGCTGCTCACTAAACTCGAGAAGCCAGACGTGGCTTTTATGTAATTCAATTAAATTCTGTCTAGGACATATTTGGGAGCAGCTGCTCTGCGCCAGGCCCTGTGCTGGGCCCTGGCGATGGGAGATGATGAGTCAGACAGTTCCCACTCGGTGGAGCTCACGGTGCGGTGGGAGAGACAGACAAATAAACAGATAATGCAATGCAGTGTGACATGTGCTGGAGAGGAGATACACCAGGCAGCACAGAGAAGGAGGTGATTAACTGGGGAGGGGGGCGGATGGGGGCGCTTCCTGTCTCTATCTCTCCCAGCCCTTACTGACTCCTTTGGGAGGGCAACTCCCTAGTATTTGGGATCTCCCAGCACTGTGGAGATAGGACATCTGTTTTTACAGAGCTTAGGGTGAGTATGGGGGCCTGGGGTCCACCCCCTTCCCCATTAGCTCTGCACCCAGCGATACCATGGCAACAGTGGTTGCCAAGGGAACTTTAGGAGGGGCTGGGAAGGATGGGACTCCCCACAGAGAACCCCCACACAGAGACATGGACTTTCCCTGGAGCTCTTCCCTGAGAGGCCTCCCCGCACCCCACAGACGGGCCACTCAGCCCTGGCAGGCAGGGAGAGGTCTGAGAAAAGCCACACAGAGGGTGTATGGAGCCCAGGACCAGGCCAAAGGGGATGCTCAGGGGTCTGGGCCAGCCCGCCCCAGGTCACTGGCTCTCCAGGGCTACTTAAAGGACAAGCAGCTTATAGGAAGCAGGAGATTAGAGGGCAGGGCTATGTGTGGGAGCCGAGCCCCTTCGCAGACCAGCAGGGCCAGGGTGGGGATGGGGGCGCCTGGGTGGGGAGGGGCCCCATCTCTGCTACAGCCGAGGTTCTCTAAGGGAATCAGAATTACCTGGGCAGCTTGCTAAAACGCACATTCCTCAGACATGCGGGGTTCAAATTTTGTGGGGTGGGGTGCAGGGGAGGGGAGGAGGGAATCTGGATGTTACACACAATCCCCATATGATTTTCATGTTCCCTTTCAAGTTCAAGGATCACTGGCTTAGTGGTGATGACCCAGTGCAAGGCAGAGGCTCAAGGGAATTCCACCTTGGCCATTCCCAGCTTGGTGCCCCTGGGCAAGTTGCTCTGGGTCTCAAGTCCTCAGCTGTGAACCAGCATCATCTAAACCGGGTGTAATGTACTACCTCGTGTGGCTGCGGGAGGATTCACGGAGCCTTTCCATGGAAAGAGCTCAGCTGGTGCTGGGTACCCAGCAGGTGCTCAGCAGCTCGAGGGGCCTGCCGAGACAGCCTCCTGTTCGCAGCCTCCTCCCTAGGAGGATTATCATCAGCAAGGGATCCAATACCCTGGAGAACCCTCTGCCTTGCCTCCTCTGGGCACTGAATCAGAGCTCAGGATACTGACCGCGAAGTGGTGGATGGAAACAATGGACATTGAGGAGGAGGAGCTTTCAGAGAATGTCTCATTTCCCTGTCACTGTCCAGAGGGTAGGACAGACTCCCAGAGAGGGGCCGGGAGCTGTGAGGGAGTGATGGGAGAGGCGGCTGAGACAGGGCCTGAGGTCCATTTCTCAGCCCCCGCCGGACAGTCAGAAAGGAGCAACTGCTGGTTCCTGTGTCCAGACTGGGATTGCCTTTCTCCTGGCCAGATTCCTGCACCGGGCCCAGGCTCAGCACATAGTAGGTGCTCAGGCAACACTCAAAGGAGGCAGCACAGCTCAGGCCTGGCAGTTCATCAGCTCCGGCCTTTCACCTGGACACGCTGTCCGCCAGCGCTCTAAATGTCCCCTGTCGCCTCCCCACTGGGGACTCGGGGCTGATCCAGCCTCCAGCCAGCGCTGCCCCTGCACCGCCCACCCAACTTCTGGTTAGCCTGAGGGAGGACAGAACAGGTGCTCAGCGATAAGTGTGTTGGGCCCACCAGCCTTGGTGGCCGTGTGGGCGGGACGGATGGTGGCATGCCAGCTCTCCCCACTCATTCTGGGCAGATGGTGGTTTCCCAGGGAGGCTGTGCCTTGCCATATGCAGGGGCACCTTTAAGCCTGATGCACAGAGAGGAGGAAATAAACACCTCTCAGGACCTCCTAACACCACACACTCCCTGTCTGAATTGTTACTGTCACTCCCAGACAGGTTTGGGGAAGTATACCAAAGGTACCCCTGCTCTGGTGCCTGAGATCCAAGCCCAGAGCTCAGGGACCCTGGTTCTCAGATTCTGTTGAATGCAAACTATGTCAGAGAGCTTCATGCCTGGTTCAGTGTGTATCAGCGGCGCTCATCCTTATTAGTCTCCTATTCCCCAGGCTCTGATGTCAGACTGGCCTGGCATTGAATGTCAGAGCTGCCACTTAGGAGCTGTGTGGCTTAAATGACCATACCTCTCTGAACCTCAGTTTCCACATCAGTAGAATGGGTTGCTGGGGGCTTGTGTAAGTTAAGGCCTGGTAAATGGTAGCTGTTAGGGTTATAAATTATGATCGCTTGACCTTGTCAAGCAAGCTGAGAACACAGGCCAGGCTCCCACAGCCACGTCACCAAACGGTACAGCAGGGAGGGAGCTAGGAGGTGGGTGTCCCAGGGGCTGGCCAGAAGGGTGGGCGGTGGGCCAGGGTATTTCCAGCCAAATCTTGCCCCTGGAAGTGGGAGGCAAGGGGCCCGGCGGGCCCTGAGGAGCTCTCTAAAGCAGGGAGCTAGGGCGGAGGCGAGCATGTAGGTGGGCCAAGAAATACAGTTGGGAGGAGGTGAGGCTCCTCCAGGCAACAAGCCCCTCTCTGTTCCTGCTGCCCGGGAGGCCCCAGGCGCGCCCACATCACACGGCCCATGGATTTCCAGCGGAGGTTTGGACATTTCAGGGCAGTCCTGGCTTTGGCTCTCCCTGAGGGTCTGCTGTCCTGAGCAGGGACTGGGCTGGTCCTGTTTACCACCATAACCCCAGCACACAGCACAGATCTGGCACGCACTGGGCACTCCCGGCACCCCTGCTGGCTGAGAGAATGATTTGAAGTCGAGCTCCTCCAGTTTTCCCACCATCGCCTTCATTGTCCAGATGTGGAAAGTGAGGCACGAAAAGGGAAGAGTGGTACCCAGGGCTCTGGATGCCAAGTGTGGGGTTCTGCCCACAACAACTATTTTCTTTATTAAAGGAAATGTATGATCTTCCTTTCTACTGTATCATTCCATCCTTCCTACCTATCTTCTTTGCCTTTCTTTCCTCCTTCCTGCCCTCCTTGCTTCCTTCTGAGTGTTGACAACTTTATATTTTCAAAATGGAAATCAATTTCTCTTTTGCCCCTTACTTTGAAAAATCTTAGGGCTTCCGGTGGCAGGGTCTGCAGAAGGTATGGACAGGAAGCCCCTGAAGCCGTCCAAGAAGCAGGCCAAGGAGATGGACGAGATAAGGCATTCAAGCAGGAGCAGAAAGCGGAGCAGAAGAAAATTGAGGAGCTAAAAGCGAAGGCCGAGGGGAAGGGCCTCCTGGCCACGGGGGGAATGAAGAAATCTGGCAAAAAGTGAGCTATCCCTTGTGCCTGGGGCAGTAACCGTGACCCTCAGTTCCATTTTTGTTTGAACACCTGGGTTCCTGGTCACGTCACCTTTCGCCACCTGTAGCTAGAATGAACTCGAATGAAGTGTTGTCTTGGAGCCCGTTGTACATTTAAAAATACACTTTCATAAAAAGTTAAAAAAAAACCTTATGTTCTCCCTTTAAAAAATATTCAAAAGGGGAACAAGTGGTGATGGAAAGGAACTTGCCTTGGGGTGGTGAACACACTATGCAACAGACAGAGGATGTAGTATAGAATCGTAGCCCTGAAATCTATGTAAGTGTATTAACCAGTGTCGCCCCAATAAATTCAATAAAAAATATTCAGAAAACACATAAAATGTTCCAAAAATACCAAGCGGCCATCACCCCCACACCTGGGGTCTCCACCGCAAACGCCTGGTCCTTGGGAATAATGGTCACGGCAAATGCTGGCCAGGGAGGCCCCCGGGGGCTGTCAAATCCGCTTCATCAAGAGGTTTCTTTTGGGGCGACAGAAGTGTCCTAAAATTAGATTGTGATGATGGTTGCACAACTCTGTAAGCACACTCCAAACCCTTGTGCTGTCACTACCACAGGTGCGTTCTCTGGCGTGTAAATTCTACCTCAATACAGCTGTACTGAGGACTGTATTTAGGACTGATGTTTGCAGGGCTGTGTGAGGCCGGTGTGCCGGTCTCCCCATCTTAAAGGGGAAGAAACTGAGGCTCAGAGAGACAGGGTCAGGTGCCCCTCATCTGCCTGCACGCACTGGGCTCCCCTCCACGCTTAGGTGGCCGCTCTACCTGCCGGATGGCGCATCATGGACATGTCCCACCGTTCAATCCGGAGCTACGTCTGGGTATTTCTTATCACCAGAAGCTTGGTGCGCAGGGCTCTCAGCTCCACCACTCAATTATCTCCCTGCTGCAAACCTCAGTTTCCCCATCAGTGAAATGGGACACAGTCCATGGAGCAAGGGGTCCCCAGGGGCCAAGGCAGGTGCCCGGCGGGGGCCTCTGCACCCCTCCCAGGCCTCCTTTGGGCTGTCCTCACTGCTGGGAGGCAGGCCCGGGGCCAATGTGGGGGTCCTTTCTGGGGTCCTGGGTGGAGCTGGGATGTAAGGGCTGGGGTGTCCACATATGAGCCCTGGAGCTCCCTGTGGTACCGGATGGAGTGGGAAGAGACAGGGCAGCCTCCACACCCTGTCACAGAACTCCAAGAAGCCTGAAATTCTGACTTCCAAACGAGCTTTTCCCTTCTTGCAAGATGGCAGATGAAAAAACTGAGAAGCTGGATACTAAGGAGAGGAAACCTGAAGCCTAGAAGGCTGATGCCGGTGGCAAGGTTAAGAGGGGTCACCACAAGGCCAAGACACCTAAGAAGGGGGAGCTCCACCGCAGCGAAACCCTGGCCTGGCCCGAGGAATTGGCAGATAGCCTCGGTCAGCTGTGCGTTCCCGAAAGGCCACGCACAAGGGGACGTCCGTAGCTAAATCCAGGATTGGAAAGAAAAAGAAGGAAGTTCTCGCTACTGTCACGAAGCCAACTGGTGGTGACAAGAATGGTGGCACTTGAGTAGTTAAACTTCGCAAATGCCTAGACATTATTCTATGGGAGATGTGCCTCGAAAGACGTTGAGCCGTGGCCAGAAACACTTCTGTTGGCGGGCCATTCTGATCGTCCTCACTGAGGCAACAGGGTGGTTTTCCCGAAGCAGCTGAGCAGTGGCCTGCCACTTGTGACTGGACCTCTGTCCTTAATCAAGTTCCTCTGCATAGAACACACCAGAAGTTTGTCATTGCCACCTCCACCAAAATTGATACCAGGGGTGTGAAAATCCCCAAATATCTATCTCCCTGCTGCTGCAGAAGAAGCTGCACATGCCCCGACGCCAGGAGGGTGAGATCTTTCACGGAAAGGCGAGATTACAGAGCAGCACACGGGGGATCGGAGAGCCGTGGGCTCGCGAACTTGGCGAAAAGTCATAGCTGCCCCTCAGCTCCGGGGCTCCCTCGCCTCTGTGCTTGCTCTCTCCAACGGCCTTTGGCCTCACACGCTGCTGTTCTAAATTTCTTACGAAGAATCTAATTAAATAACTGATCTGTTAAAGAAAAAACATTCAGCCCTGGCTGGTGTGGCTCAGTGGATTGAGCGCCAGACTAGGAACCAAAGGGTTGTCAGTTCGATTCCCAGTTGGGGCACATGCCTGAGTTGAGGGCCAGGTCCCAGTCTCGGGCGCTCGAGAGGCAACCACACGTGGATGTTTCTCTCCCTCGCTTTCTCCCTCCCTTCCCCTCTCTAAAAAAATCTTAAAAAAAAAAATTCCAAACCAGCCTGCCAGGTTGTTATGAAGGTGTATGTGTCAAGATGGTAGAATGTCTTGTGCACAATTCCTTAGCTTGGTTTATAACTGGAATACTTAGACATATGGCAGGTGCGCCTCCGTTTCTGTTCTTGTTCCACACCTGAGGATACTGCCTGTGGCTGGCTTCCTCCACTCCCTGCTCCTGCTCTGCCCCTCTGTGTGGGCTGGCCTGCATCCTGACCCCTGGGGCTCTGACCCTCTGACCCCAGCCAAGGCCTGGGAGTTCTCCTGGCGCCAGGATCAGATGCAAAAGCTGATCTGTCGTCTGCCAGAGTCACCTTTCATGTCCAGCTCTGCTGGAGGGGGCGGGGGTTTGGGGAAGATGTGCCCTGGCTGAGGCTGGGCGAGGCTGGGCACACGAGTCCAGCTACAGGCTTGGCTCAGCATATGGCAGGGGCATGCTCTGAGCATGCAGGGTGTCCTGCAGGGCCACAAGCACCTCCCCGACCTTCCTGGTCCCACTTCGTTCTCTGCTCCTTGGGCCTTTGCTCAGGTGCGACCTGCACCCGGAGTGCGGTAGCTCTGTTGCCTAACCAAGTCCTATTTTTGCTCAGGGCCAGACGTCAACGCTCAGATGCCTCCTCTGGACCCCTGGTGACCCTCTCCCTTCAATACCAGGCTCCTCCTGCCCTTCTTCAAACACTCAGCAGAGCTCTTTGTGTGATTTAGTGTCTGCCTGTCCTGCTTGGCTGTGAGCACCCGAGAGCAGGGATGGGTCCGGCCTGTGCAGAGCTGTGTCCTCGGGCCTGCCGTGCTGCAAGTGCCGAGGAGACGGCAGTTCCCGCTGCCCTCTCTGGTCGGTGACTGTCTACCCACAATGCTTCAGTTATCCCCCATTTCTCTTTGGCCTCAGTGTTTGAGTGTGAGAAATGGGACCACTAAGGTGTGTGTCAAAATGTTCAGGGGGAAAGACAGAGCTTAGTAGTGGGGATGAGCTGCCCCCCATGGGAAGGGCCGGAGCTAACCCAGAGGGGCTCTCAGAAGCCAGAGACCAGAGGCCAGTGCCAGTCTGTGCTGGGGTGAAAATGGGGATGAAGGGGCAGGGGGATTGGTAGGAGGCATGGAGCCTGAGCAGGGTTAAGCAAAGACACTAGGAAACCCCAAAACTTGCCTCCCAGGCTGCCATACCCCGGGTTGAGAAGATCCCCACCCCATCCCCACTCTGGCCACACCTCCCAGCCAGCACCTATGCCCAGGCAGGAACAGAACAGGCACCTTCTCTATCTATGCCAGGGCTCCTCCGGAGCTCTTCGTGGGCATTGTCCGAATACTCACCACAACTCCAGAGGGAGGTGCTCTTATTACCCCCATTTTACAGATGAGGAAATAGCTGAGTGGGCCCCAAGTGGCAGAGCTGAGCTACAAATCCTGGCCTGATTCTGGAGCCGGAGCTCTCAGCACCCGCCACACTCTCACCTGCCTGGGGACCAGAGTGAGAGCAGCCAGGGCGCCGGAGCCTGGCAGCCTGTCCCAGCACACCCCACTCTTGGCTCTGGATGGGCACAGTGGGGAGCGGACAGGCAGCTGGGGTCAGACAAAGTGGAGCCTAGGGCCCCAGGCATCTGTTCGTGAAATGCCGGGGTGTCGGGGGCCCACGCACACTCCTCTGTCTGCACACATCGAGGATGATCTCATCTACTCTACAAGAACGGCTTCCAAATTTACATTCCCGGCCCGCCGTCCCCCTGAGGCCTCGACGTGCATTCTCACACTGCCCACCCCACGCCTCAGACTCCACATGCTCAAGCCCAAGCCCCAGACCTTACCCCGTCCCCCCAAACCTGCTCCCCGTACTCCGTGAATGGTGCCCACACCCAGCTAGGGTCAACAGCGCTGAAGTCGTCCTCAATTCCTTTTTCCTCGCCCTCCACACCCCACCCACAGGCAAGTCTTGTGGGAGCTTCCTCAAAATACATCCCGAAGCCCACCATTCCCTCTCCACTGCTAAACTCTGGTCTGGGACCCGTTCCCTCTTGCCCACCACAGCAGCCTCCTGCTCTGTCTCCTGCCCCCTCTCTTTCCCCCTCCCCAAGTCACCCCGCTACTGAAAAGCTTCTGGTAATAGTGAAAACAAGCCCAACTCCTCACCACAGTGTAAGGGCCTCGTGGTCTGGGCCCTGCCTGCCTCTCTGATGCCGTGTCCTCTCTGCTCACCAAACACCAGCCACAGCGGCTCCCCTCTGTTCTTCAGACACAGCAAATGTGTTACTGGCTCGGGGCCTTTGCATTTGCCATCCCCGCGGCATAGAATGCTTCTCCCGGGTTAGTCACATGGCTTCTCATCCCTTAGTTCTCATCTCGGACGCTGTCCCTTTCTCTGACCTCCCTGCGGACAGCAGCCCTTCTCTCCTCCCGAGCATCTCCAGCGTTCCTCATGTACGCACTTTCGAGTCCGAGATTTCAGTTTCCTCTCTGGAATGCAGAGCCTTTGTCTTTTCTACCTTAGAACCCCCAGCACGGACACGTTCTGGACACTCCGTGAATGTCAGCTGAGTGACTGAACGAGTCGTCCTCAGCATGGGCCTGGACAAGTCCTAGCAGGGTCCCGGGCAGCTGCTGGGCCAGCCCCATTACAGAGCCAACAACAGGGTCCTCCCAGGTGCCTGGGAGCCGCTGCTTCCTCTGATGCATTTTCCACTCCCTCTCCCTGGGGGCGTTGACCCCTGGGAAGCCCCAGTAGGCAGAGCTGCTGTTACCATGCAGATGGGCCTGGGGACCCAGCCCTAGATGGAGAGGTAAGGGAGCGCCTGAGGGAGCAGGCAGGACCAGCTGGGGCTCCACTGAACCTCGGTTCTCCACCTGCTCGATCCTGGGCCTGCGTCTGAACATCTGGCGCGTCCTCCTGCAGGGCCAGCCTCGGAGGGCACTGGGGAGCGAGAGGGCCCACCACTCCACAAGCAGAAGAGCTGTGGCCAGGCCGGCCTGTTGTGCTGCCAAATGCTGCCACCTCCCTCTGCTGGATGGTGAACTCCATGAGGGCAGTGGTCGGGTCTTCCCCAACACATGGACCCCAAACCTAACTGATGACCATCTCCTCCTTCCCTGTGTTTGCAAAAGGGCTTTTATACCCATGGACTCATTGAAGCCCCCCGGCCCGTCTCAGGAAGGCAGGGCAGCAGCTGTCAGCATTGTCCCTATCCTGCAGACCTGCACGTCCACCCCCATGCCCAGTGCGGGGCTTGGCTCTCAGAGGCTGTGCGGGTCAACACGAGGAACCTGGGCTCTGTAGGCTTTCCTGGCTGTGTGACCTTGGGCAAGGCACCTAACCTCAGCGTCTCTGTTTCTTCCACTGCGGGGTGGGCACCATGGTACCTGCCTCGTGGGGCTGTTGAGGGCCATCCTGTGGAGCCTGGTGTGGGCACATGGGAAGGGCTCAGTAGACGGTAGCTGAGGTGGCCTTCCCCTCCAAAACCCCTGCCCAGAGCACCCAGCCTGGCACAGAGCAGGCGCCCAGCAGACATTCGAGGGTGAGAGGCAGGGATGTGGTCTGTATGTTGTGCAGGGCTGGGTGTCCATGAGGGCCATTCAAGGGACTAAGGCCTCAGGGCTTTGTCGTTTCCAGGGTTCCCCTCACCCCCTCACTCTGACTGCTGGGCCATGGGGAAGGGGCCCATCTGTGTATCTCGTGCCCGTGTCTCTGCAGCTTTGGGGGTCACGTGAGCAGGAGGAGGGCTCTCTGGAAGCCGATCCCCAAGAGACAGACGGCCTCCCCTCTGCTGACCAGATGGACTGGCCGCCCCCACAGTGGCTTTCCAACATCCCACGGACACATTGCTCTAGTCAGGACCCTTCTCTCCCACCCACCCTCCCAGAGTTGGCATTGGGCTTCCCAGGTCATTAAAGAGGCAGAAACAACCATCCAGTCCAACTGTCCATTTTAGAGGTGGGAAACCGAGCCTCAGAGAGGGCAAGTGACTGGCCTGAGGCTTCCCAGCCGAACCTGCTTTGGACCCAGGATGTCTCTCCCCAGAACTGCTGCCCTCAGAGGGAAGGGCCTCTGCCTCCCTCTCCCACATGCCAGTCTCTTCCTTAGCCCTGAAGGTCATTGGAAGGAAAGCAGGGTTTCTAGAGGTGAGGGAGGGAAATGACAGGGCGGGGAGGGAGGTCAACATCAACCTGCCCCTCCCTCAGACTGCCCAGCCCCGTGCAGCTCCCCAGCACTGGGAGAACGTCATTCCCTCTCTCTCCTCAGCACCCCCAAAGCCATCTCTGCCTCCTCTTTCTTGGGGGAGGATGGGGGTCACGACCCTGCTGTTCCCCAAACCCGGGACCTTTTTTGTCTTGGCGGTTGCTCCCCACTCCCTGCCACCTGGCCCTCCCAGCGCCTGTGGGATCAGAAGCAGGAGGGGGATTAGGTTCTGCAAATGGCTCCCCCCTCCCCGCCATCCTGCCTCCCTGTCTTAGTCATCTTTGCCCTCCGCAGCCTTCACCCTCCATTACAATCCCTCTGTCAGGCCCCGGGGAGAACGACATTGACAGGCGCCCTCCACCCAGGGGCGGCGGCGGAGCAAAGGGCCGGCTCGTCAGAAAAGGCTCGGAAGCGGCGTTCCCCCAACCCCCTTCCCTTCCTCATCCTGCAGCCTGCGCCTCCCCCTAACCGCTGCGCTGCGCACGGATGGCGGCGGAGCCGCAGAGGTGTGTGTGAGGGAGGGAGGCTGCGCCTAGTCCTCGAGGCCCACGGGCTCTGTCCTCTCCCTGGGGCTGTGGGGGGTGTCCCCTGCCGCCGTCCAGGAATTCTCATGGCGGGAGGGAGCTGTCCTCCGTAGAGCACTGCCCCGGGGGTGCTGCCCCTCCAAGGGATTCCCGGAGTGGAAGGCAGGCGCTGAGTAATGCAGGCCCCTCGGTGCCCATGTGGGGGGTGGGAGGTAGGCAACCCCGTGCAAGGGTCTCCTGGCAGAGAGCTGTCTTCCTTAAAGAACGGGGTGGAGGAGGGGGGCGTGATACCACGGCCGGTGGCCTGACGCCGTTTTCGGATAAACTGGGGACGCTGCGCCCCTGAGGGGCTCTCGTGAAGGAGGAGGGCCGCCTTCCTCTGGCTGGAGGCGGGGTGGGGGGCCGCGGTCCGCGGGTGCAGCGCTAAGGGCTGCGAGGTCGCAGCGCCGTCGGGGCCGGGGGCAGGGGCCCAGGGGACTCAGGTGGGGAAGTCCGCGCTCCGGGGCGCACTGCTCCTACCTGCCTACGAAATTCTCCAGCACCGAGCTCTTGCCCGCGCTCTGGCCGCCCACCACGGCTATCTGAGGCAGGTCGAGGTCAGCGTTCTGGCCGATGGCGGAGAAGGCGTCCTGTAGCCGGTTGACCAGCGGGATGAGATCTTCCATTCCGCGGTTGCCCATGGCTGCGGCGGGCCCCGCGGGCTGCGATCCGGCCGCGGCTTCGGCTCCCGGCTCAGGCTCCGCCGCTGCAGCCGCGCGCTCCGACTGCCTGCGCCGCGGGCCCCCCGCCCCTCCGGGATCGGAGCGAAACGCTGCAGCTGTCAGCCGCCAGAGGGCGCCCGCGGCACTGCAGGACTGCCTCCGGGCGCAGGCGCTGTCAGCCACACCATGGGGATTGTAGTTTTTTCCTTCTGCGGGTTTCGGGGAGCTTGAGCAGTGTCTGTGGGGCGCGGGTGCTGCACCAAAGATATAATTTCTGGGAATGGATGAGGATCTCACGCCTAGTACCGGGACTTTCGGACAGTGGTTATGGCTGCTTCACTCCATCTTGCAGATAGGGAAACTGAGGCTTGGAGCGTAGAGGGGCCTTGTCCAAGGCCACAGTTTCCTGAGCACCTCCCAGAAGCAGGGCCTGTCCTAGGCACTGGAGATACAACTGTGAGCAAGACCGATGAGGTCTCCATCCTCACTGATCTTACATCCAGGTGGCAGATACAGGCAGTAAATGACCAAACAGATAAATGAAAGAGTAAAAGCTAGAATAGTTTATACCAAGAGCCATGGAGGAAATAAACAGAGGGTGTGAAAAGAGGTACCTGTGTGGGCACAAAAAAAAGTCCACGTTAGCCTGGGAGGAGTGGCGGGGGGGCCGCGTCCCGAGGAGGCTACTTTTGAGAAGAGACCGAGATGATGAGAAGAAACCAGTTATAGGCTGATCCGGGGGCGTGGGCAGGTGTCGGGGGAGCATGCCAGGCCGAACAAACAGCAAATGCAGAGGCTCTGACACTTACAAGGCCATTTTTGGAAGAGTTGGGACTTTCTGGCCTAGAGAGTAGTAGTCTTAGCCGCAACGCATCCGCGTGGTGGTAAGACAGGGGAATTCCAATCCGGGACTCCTGCAACCATTCCCTGTTGATGATCCCTGTCACACAGAGAGCCCAGGGAGACCCAGGCCTGGCCATCCACCTCTGCGTTTAAGGAACCTAATTCGGGCCCCCTACGAGGAGGCTAGGAAAGGGAGGCCAGCTTCCCCTGTGCTGTTGGGGGTCAGTGGGTCATTTTCTGTGCATGGAGAGCAGTGGCCTGTGAACCGGAAACTGTCATTTATTCACCCATTTCATACACATTTATTGAGCCAGGTGCTGTGCTAGTCCCCGGAGATAAAGCAGTGAACAAAATGGATGAGAAGTCCTTACCCACATGTGCCTGCCTTCCTGACTGGTGGAAAAAGAGAAACAACGCACAAATAAGCTAATGAACATGACTTTGTCACGTGGTGATGAGTGCCTTGGGAAGCAAGAAAGCTGGGTGAGGTTGGGAGCAGGGGGAGTGTTGCTCTTGTGTGGTCGCACTGGTGAGAGGAGGGGCTGGTGAGGAAAACCTTTGGGCAGAGACCTGAAGGAAGTGAGAGTGACACATGGGGACGTGTAGCGGAGGAATCTTCCAGGCAGGCAGAGGGGAATAGACAGGCGCTATCCCAGGGGACTGGCCTGAGCCTTAGACAAGCTGTGTGATCCAGGTCCCTCCAGGTCACTAAGCCTCAGTTATCTAATCTGGGAAATGGGAATAATGATCAGTCTGAAAGCCTGTGAAGGGCACAGCCCTGGCCTGGTGCACAGGAGACTCTCATTGAACCGCTGCTTTGAGGATGACAAAGATGACAGCCCTCCTGACAGCTGGGACATCAGCGACATGCAACACACGTCCTGAGCAGCTGCTCCAAGCCAGCCCGTGACTATGCTTTGAGAACCAGGGAGAGCAGAGGTGAAGCCTGGAGTGGAGCCATTCATTTAGGGAGAGGTGCAGTTTGCACGTGTCTGCGTAGAGGGTGCCATCGTGGCTGGGTTCTTTTTCCTAATTAGGATAGTGAAACATATTGTAAAAATCAGACTTTACACAACACTTGAAAGCTTCTGGTCGTCCTCCCACCCAGAGATAACCATTAGTTACAGCTTAGTGTTTATGCTCTGGCTTTTCCATATATATTCGTTTTGTTTCCCGTTGTTTTTACAGAAGTGGAATCATACTGTACCTCCTGTACCGCCATATCACCAGTGCCAGACCAGCGGCCTGGGCATCACCTGGAGTTTGTCAGAAGTGCAGAATCTCAGGCCCTTCCCATGGCCTGCAGGATCATACTTGGATTGAATAAGAACCAGGTGCTCCAGAAGGTTCCTGTGTGCACCAAACTCAGAGAAGCTCTGGCATATCTTACTGTGTGCAACTTTTAGTATCAGGACGTCTTGGGCATTTTCAGTGTAAGAACAGATAGGATGGCCATGTTCCTTGTGCATGGCTGCAGAGTCTCCCACTGTCTGGCGGTGCCCTGTTTTTTGTTCCCTCGTCTGCTCAGAATGCTTGGGTTGAACTTGAAGCATGGATGAATGAAATGCCACTGTGGGCTTTAGAGTGGGTTGATTCCAGCATAAGCAAAGGTCTGGAATCAGAAAGGAAGTGAACCTGAAATCTACCCTGGCCTCAGTTTCCCTCAGATTTTGGTGAGGGCCAAAGAATTGCAAATGGTTCTCTCCAAGCGCCGAGGAGCTGGGAGCCCCGAGGGCCAGTGGGTTAGCTGAGAGCCTTAGAGATGGCTTTGACTGTCCACGTTGAGCACCCAAGAAGGAGCATTATCTCTGGAGTTGCTGCACCGTTCACCACCAACTGTGCCGGGCAGATTAACAACAGGAAATTCGCTGGGCATTTCGTCCCTGCCGGGTTACCGTGCTGAGAGATTCTGCCCTCAGGAGGGAGAAGTTTTGACTTAGCTTCTTTTGATAGATGAGGAAACTGAGGCACAAAGAGGTCAATGAGGAAGAGTCTATATTCACAAAGCCAGGAAGTGATGGAATGAAGATGAGAACAGAGCAGGTAAGAGTCCAGCTTCCAGTTTCTACCCTACATGACACCAGCTCTTGTAACTTGTATATTTTTAATGCACATGAAACACCAGCCCACCCTGGCTGGTGTAGCTCAGTGGATTGAGTACGGGCTGTGAAGCCAAGGGTCGCTGGTTCAATTCCCAGTCAGGGGACATGCCTGTGTTGCTGGCCAGGTCCCCAGTGGCGGGTTCGTGAGAGGCAACCACACATTGATGTTTCTCTCTCTCTCCTTCCCTTCCCCCTCTCTAAAAAAAAAAAAAAAAAAAAGAATAAATAAAATCTTTAAAACACACACACACACACACACACCTGCCTTTCTGGTAGGGTTTCTGTTGTACATACAGTAGGTGCTCATTACATGCTGGTTGTATGGTTGTATTGAATTAAACAGCAGCCTTATTGTACAGCTCCTGGGTCAAGCCATTGTATTTAGTTAGTAAGTCTGATGAGGGTCTGGGCCCCTTGGGTTCGTTTGTGCCTTTATTCTTCAACAGGTATTGATCAGTGGCTAGCTACTTCATGCTGGACCTCCAGCAAGACCTAGGGGGAGGAAGAGGTTAATAAGATGTGGGACATGTCCTGCTGGAATGTGGATTCACTGGGGAAAGACGAGCTAAGCAGAGAACAATGCACCTGTCCAGGTCTGGGGCAAGGTCACTGCTGAGCAAGCAGCCACGCCAGGCTGGGGCACACCCAGTGTCCTCCTCTGCATGGCTGCAGGCTGAGCACTGAGGTTTCCCCTGGGCTGCTGGTCCCTGGTTGTCCAGGCGTCTGTGCTTGCACTGCCCTGTCTTACAGTGAGGAGCTTCCCATGGGCCCAGAACATGGCAGGTGCCCTTGTGTGCTGATGGTTAGGTGCATGTGGGTCAAGAGCGCAGCACAGAAGCTGGGCTGCCCCGTGTTCAAATCCCACCTCTGCCACTTTCTAAACCAATAACCTTGGGCAAGTCACGTTCTGAATGAGTTTTATAATCGGGAAGTAGGTGATGCTGCTGCACCCCTCCCTAGTGCTATCTGCCCTTCAGAAATAAAGCCCAACTCCTCAGGTCAACCTTCAAAGCCACCATTATCTATGTTGCCCTTTCAGCTAAAGGGGTGACCTTCCCCTGACCCCGGATTGTCCGACACTCCGGCCTGACTGAGCCACTTTCGCACCTCTAAGCCCAGGCGGAGTTAGGCACCTGTGCTGTCCCCGCCCCTAACCATCCCCAACCTCTGTGGGGTTGCAGTAGAGCGGGTCCTGAGGCTTAGGGCAGCACCTGTCACATGACTGCAGATGGCTCCACACCCGAGTCTCCGCTACCTGAACGCTCTGGGTCGGCTTCGGGTTTGCGCGTCCCTAGCGCCATCGTGCGCCCCGCCCGCACACAGCCGGCGCTTATTGTAAAGGGAGCGAATTGCCCAGAACTGTTAACAGTTACAGACTGAGCAACAGCAAAGGGAACAGGGATTGCTATTTGGCAACCACGTACTGTTTGGCTCAGTGACCCGGTGTAGGGACGGAAGGGAGGGGCGTCGGGATGCAGGACAAAGTCATAATTACACGGACTTTCCAAGCAGGACCGGTTCAGGGTCCGGATGAATGTCGTTTTTTTTATCATTGAACTCAGACCTTTTCACCCGCTGCTGAATCAAGTCGGCAACAAAACACTTTCAAATGGACCTCCCCACTTTTTTCTGGAGCACATTCTTTTGCCAGGTTGTGCGGGTCGCGTCTCGCCGGGTCTCGGTTCCCGAATGTCCAGCGGTCGACTGCACGCCCCCTCCCACCTCAGCCCCACGCGAGCCTCCCCGTATCTCGGGACAGTGGTGGCCGCGGGGAGGTCGGTTGGGGACGGTCCTCCTCGAAGTTGCCCGCGATGTCCTTCCCAGACGACAGATCCCTCCCGGCGACAGACGGATCTTGAGTCCAGAGCCGCCCCTTCCTGATGCAGAGGACCGGGATCGGAGGGTGTGCTCTGCCAAGGGCACCCTCTCAGCCCGGAGTCGCGCCCGCAGGCGCCGCGGCTCCAGGTGAGCCGGTACCGCCCCGGCAGCGTGACGTGTGCGCGGAGACGGATCTCGCCGCGCGGTCTGAGGCACCGGAACCTCCGGTCCTCCAGAGGGCGCTGCCCAGCCCGGCCTGCAGACTCGCCTGCTGAGCGGCAGGCCCAGGTGGAGCCTCGGGAGCCCGGAGCCCCGGATCCCTGGGTCCCCGGAGCGCGGAGCCGGAGCAGCACGGCTCGCACGCGGCCCGCTCTGCCCCTGGGGGCGACGCGACGGCGGAAGGTGTGCGGGGAGGAGGCTGTGCAGTTCCCGCGGCCGAAGCCGCTCTGGGAGGCGAGGTGCGCGGGCCGAGGACGCCTGCGGGGACGGAAGGCTTAGGGAACGCTAGAATGGAGGCTGCGGGCTTCGCCGACAGTGGGGTTACTGGAGATGTTGTGCAACACTGCTGTATCTGCCTAGGGAGGGTAGCTGAATGGCCGGGTGGGGTGGGGGGCGGGGCCGAGCGGGGAGCCTACCTTCGACTTTGTTCATAGGCGAGAGTGGAAGGCTGACGGCTGGGGTGGGGGTGCTGCTGTTATTGACACCAAGTAGGCACAGGGGAGAGGGTGGGAGTATCAAAGGGTGCTGTGAGTGGGGAGGGCTGGAAATCGGTAGCACAGAGAAAGGCTGCAGGGGCAGGTGTATTGGGGTCGGATGTTCCCCTTGGAAGGATGGAACCCTGAGAGCTGGAGAGGCGGAGGGCGGGGTTGGTTGGGCCTTAGAAGGCAGGACGGTCGGCAGGGTTTGGGGGAAATTGGGCGGAGGGTGGTTGACCCCTCTTGCTGCTGTCAGACTTGGGGGCGTAATGATGGGGCGGGGAGCAAATGCGGCATGCTCTGGGTAGGATGGGGGAGCGTAAAGCTCAGCTAGCAGTATTTGAGGCCCTGGGTTTGGGGCGGGAGACCGGGGACTGGAGGAGAGTGGCCGGTGCCGTGGTGGGGAGCCTAGTCTTATTCCCCTTCCTTCCCAGCCACCATGTTCAACCAGCTCCAGCAGCAGCAGCTCCAACAGCACCTGCAACAGCAGCAGCAGCTGCTGCAGCTCCAGCAGTTGCTCCAGCAGTCCCCACCGCAGGCCTCACTGCCCATGGCCATCAGCAGGTGAGTTCCCCGCACCCCTTCATGCGCGGGGTTGGCCGATTCCAGCCCTGCCACTGAGATCCATGCCTTGGAAACCCCCTTCCCAGCCCTTATTCCCAGGGGCATGCCCCAAGGGGGGGGCAGGGAATGGAAATGAGGGGTCTCAAGAAAGAGGGCAGGTCTGACTCTCCCAGTAACCCTCTGACAACCACTCTCAACACACAGGGGGCTCCCCCAGCAGCAGCCACAGCAGCAGCTTCTGAATCTCCAGGGCACCAACTCAGCCTCCCTCCTCAATGGCTGTGTGCTTCAGAGAGCTTTGCTTCTGCAGCAGTTGCAAGGTATGGCTACAGGACCTTCTCATTCCGTCTTAGTGGCAGCTTCCCAGCAGCCCCGTCACACTGAGAATCCCAGCAGATCCACACAGTAACCCTGAGAGGGAGCCACTGTCAGCGTCCTAGTTCACAGAGGAGGACACCGAGGCTCCAGGAGGTGCACGTCCCTAAGTCACTCAGTGGCCTGCAGGTCTGTCTGATCCCAGACGTGTGCCCATGGCCATGGTGCTGGCTCCGTGCACAGCACTCGGTACACTTCAATGACATTCAGATTAGATGAGGCACTGGATGGAAAGATCTGTTTTGACCATCCTCCTGCCTGTCCCATTGGGCAGATGAGGAAGCTGAGGTCCAGAGAAGGAAAGTCATTTACCCTGAGTCACACAGCACCAGCAGTGGCTGAACTAGACCAAAGCCTGGGCCTCCTGGCCCCCTGGATCTCTGAGGGGATGTTTCTAGCCCTGAGCTTTAAGCCTGTGCCCTTGCCTCAGTTTCCCCTTGTGGAGAACAGTTTCTCAGCTCTTCCTTCCAAGATGCTGCGCCTGATATTTTCCAAGATACCCCACCCCCTGTGGGAGTAATCCAGGGGCCAGCTCATGTTTGGCCCCAGCCTCTCCCATAGGGTAGGGGTGACTTGCTGGGCTGGGCACTGTGCTGAGGCCTTACAAACCCAAGTCCTTGACTCTGCTGACAACCCTAAAGGAAGGTACACTCATGATCCCATTTTACAGATGAAGAAACTGAGGCCCAAAGAGGGGTCACATGCCCAAAGTCACACAGCAAGTGGGTGTTGATTGGAGAGAGAGTTAGAGCCCAGATCTTACTACGGATGTGACAGTTGTCGCCCTCAGCCCTGCCAGGGCCGAGTGGCTGTGAATGGCCCTGGGAGCTGACTTAGAAACGACAGATAAAATTGTGCACCTGAAACCTATGTGATTTTAGTAACCAATGTCACCCCAATAAATTCAGTGAAAAATCAACAGCAATAAAAGAAATGGCAGATAGATGGGTAGAGAGATAAAAGTCCACACAGGGACCCCCAATCTATACATACATATCCCCGCCCTCTTCCCCCCCCCATTTTAAAAGTTACACTCTTCAAAGACAGGTGAACAGAATATTTTAGAGGATAAGAAAGCCCAAAATAATTGTAGGTAGATTCACTCACCTCCTGAAGAGAAGTCACACCTGCCAAGGCTTCGGTGTATTGCCTCCCATGTTTTTCTGGCCACCAACTCGGGGGTTTGCATTTGATTGTGGTTCTTGCTGTAAGTGAAAGGCTGTATCTTATTCCTTTTTCACTGGATAGAAGGGCATGATCATTATCATATAATTTGACAGTCTCTATAAGGATTATTCTTTAGCAGCTGTTTAATGTGCCACTGGAGGGAATGTGCCCTTGTTTACCTAAACCTTCTCAGGGTTTTTTTTTTTTTTTTTTTTTTCTGTTTTAAATAACACCGGGGTGACTATCACATTTGCGACTATTTTCTTAGAATGAATTCCAAGAGTAGGATGGCTGGGTCGGGGTGGGGGGCGGCTGTTTCTCAGCCCTTGGTAAGTATTGCCGAATTGCTTTTCCAAAGGACTGGACCAGTTTGCAATGTCAGCAGCTACGTATGACAGTACCGGTCTCAGCGTGCCCACAGCAACATTGGGTATTACGTGCTTTTTTATATATATGTATACACGTACATATGCATATAACTTACTAATGTGGTTGGCCAAAAAGCTATATCCTCCATGTTTCGGTTCACTTTCTTGGAGCGCTAGTGCAGCTTAACATTTTATAATGGTCTGTTAAGCATTTGTATTTCTTTTTGTGACTTGCCCATGTCCTTCGTCAGTTTTCTTTTGGAGTGTGCCATCTTTCTTTCACCTCATTGTAAGAGCTGGTCGGCATTCTCTCTCTGCACGTGTTTGTCATAAGTTCCTGTGAATCGAACACTTACTGTGTACAAGGCACGCTTGCATACCTCGTGCAGTCCTCGTGAAACCCTGCGCGTCGGACACTGCATCCCCCACCCCCCCCCCGTGTTACAGATGAGGGACCTGAGCCTAAGAAGGGGGGGCTGACCTGCTCAGGTCCAGAGCTTGTACTGTGGGGTCTGGATTTGAGCCAGCTCTCACAGCACATCCGACCCCTACCCCGAACCCCTGTGCTTCTCGTCCCAGCCTTGGTGCAAGAATTCGAGCTGGCTTTTATGGTTCAAACACTTTGCAAGCACTGGGCTCCCGAGTCTGATGAGGTGCCCGGCCCCAAGGAGTTTCCCCCGGGTGCTGGGCAGTGGGAAGTAGGTAAAGCGATTGTGCAGGTGGTCAGCCCCACCTGGGAAGTGCTTACAAGTGCCTGGTTCCCAGGGTAGCTGGAGGGGGTGGAAGAGGGTCTTATTGTTCCAGGGACCAGTCATTTTGCTGGTTCTCCCTGTGGGTCCTGTGCTGGGCGTTTCACATACTGGAAGGCGCACCCCAGAGCATGCCTGCGGGTGGGCAGTGTCGCTGGGGCACCGACCAGGGAGGCATCTGGAGAGAAAAGGCAGTGTCCTGCGCCTTGCCCGCTAGAGCAGGAAACCAGCCCCAAAGCCCCTCCCCACCGATGCCCAAAGTGGGACTGGGCTCTCAGCCGTCATCTCTCCCAATTGGCTGACCTGGGGTGGGAAGAGTCCCTGTTGAAATTATCTGTGATGTTCCCGTTGTGCTTTGGGGGCCTGACCCCTGACCCTAGCCTCTATCACCCAACCCCAGTTATAATCCCTCTTCTCCCATCTTCTTGCCCACAGGTAACCTTCGCAGCTACAACCTGGCAACCCCGAACCTGACAGCCCCCAGCCTCACACCCCCACAGCTGGCCACCCCAAATCTACAGCAGTTCTTTCCTCAGGCCACTCAGCAGTCCCTGCTGGGCCCCCCTCCTGTCAGGGTCCCCATAAACCCCTCCAAGATCGTGCTTTCAGGGCGGACGCCCCCGAAACGGGCCCGGACACCCCCCTCGACGCCCCCCTCCACCACCCCCGATCACAAGGTGAGTGGTAGCTGAGTTGGAGCAGGTGGGGATGGGAGAGGACTGGCCTGGGTACCAACCCAGCTCCCCACTCTGGCTCACACTGGGCCTTTGGGCAGGTTACACCTCTCTTTGTGCCTCAGTTTCTTCATCTGTGAAAAGAGCAGGAGGTGGATTGGGCCTGTGTAGTGTTTCCCAAACTTCAAATATTCCCTAACCCCTGATGCGATCTTTGCTGTGTCCAAATACTACCAGTGTTACAATTTACCTAAAATTTCTCTTTTTGAAAAATTTGAGATATAATTGACATATAACACTGTATCAGTTTTAGGTGTACTCTGAGTACTCTGACAGTTCTTAAAATCAGCACTCCCAGCCCTGCCTGGTGTGGTTCATTTGGTCGGAACATCATCCCGTATACCAAGAGGTTGAGGTTCGATTCCCAGTCAGGACACATGCCTGCCTGGGTTGCAGGTTCAGTCCCTGGTTGGGGCCTGTACAAGGGGCAGCACATCGATGTTTATCGATGTTTCTCTCCCTCTCTCCCTCCCTTGCCCTCTCTCTCTTCTTTTGTTAAAGATTTTATTTATTTATTTTTAGAGAGGGGAAGGGAGGGAGAGAGGGAGAGAAAAACATCAATGTGTGGTTGCCTCTCAACATGCCCGCGACTGGGGACCTGGTCTACAACCCAGGCATGTGCCCTGACTGGGAATCGAACCAGCAACCCTTTGGTTTACAGCCTGCACTCAATCCACTGAGCCACACCAGCCAGGGCTCTTGCCTTCTCTCTAAAATCCATAAGCGTGTCCTCAGGAAACAACAACAACAACAAAGCGGACTGTCCAGTGGAAGTAAAATGCAATCGTATATGCAATTTAATTTTTCTAGTAATCACATTAACCAAATGAAATGAAACAGGTGGAATTAATTTTATTCATATATTTTATTTAGCCTAACAAATTAAAAATTGTCACTCCAATATTTAATCAATATAAAAAATGAATGGGGCATTTTACTCCTTTTTCTGTGTATGTACTAAGCCTTTAATATCTGATGTGTATTTTATATTGAAATCTTGGCTCGGTTTGCCACATTTCAAATGCTCAAAAGCCACCCACGCGTGGCTGATGACTTCTGTGGGGCTAGCTTTAAGCTAATCAGCCTCTTCTCAGTTATATAAAAAGGAAACGTATCACTACCTAAAACTTTAAAACCAGAGTAAAAACAGGTCCCTGGGGTGAAACAATGGTAAGTCCCGAACTTGGCAGTGTTGAGCTCTGACGTTCTGAGCCCCCAGCCCTGGCCCCTCCAGGGTTCGACAGCTGGTGAAAGCATCAGACGGGAGGCCCCCCAGAGGTTCCCAGGCCCCTTCATGTCTTGGGGGCTGTGGCAGCCGCTCTCGGGCAGGAGCGTGTTCACAAGAGCGGGTGGTGGAGGGCAGGAACACTTTCTGAAAGGAAGCAGGATTCTTCTTCTCAGACAATGCCTGTGGAAGACAAGGCAGACCCCCCAGAGGGGTCTGAGGAAGCCGCAGAGCCCCAAGTGGACACACCAGGTGAGGGAGGCTGCTGGTCCTTCAGAGGGGCTGTGGGGTGGGGCCGGTGGGTGTGGGGTTGGTAATGGAGACAGATCTGGCAGGCAGGGATCTTGGTGGGGGGTGAGCCCAGGCTCTATCTCCCTGAGATTGTGCCTAACCTGTCCCTGGCAGTCCCTCATCTGCCCTTCATTCGAGACCAAGCCTCTCCTCCCTGCCCAGATGACTTTGCTAAGGAGAAACGCACTTTAGAGCCTGAGCCAGAGTCCTGTGAGGCGACTGAGCCTCCAGCTAAAAGGTCAAAGAGGTAATTGATGCTGGACCCCTGCTGGGGCTCGGGAGCCCTGCATTCTCATTTCTGCAAAGGCGGGAGTGGGTGTAGGTGGGGGCAGGACCATTCAGGGGAGCTGAAGCCAGGGAAAGGCCTTGGCCTCTGGCTCGGAGGAAGGTCGAACCTAATTCTGCAGCTCACTGGAGAAGGTCCCAGGCCAGACAGACTCTGGAGTCTTCGCTGTGACTGAGCCACCTGGAGGCAGACGAGGTGGCCAGGTTGGAGGGGTGAAGATACGTGGATGTGCACCAGGGACCTCAGGGTGGGCAGAGAGTGGGTAGCCTCGGATTTATAGTAGCAAGTTGTGGTGGGGGGGAGCAAGGGATCCTGCCAATTTATTTAGGGGCAACCGGGGTCCTGAGAGCCAAGGGGGCCTTGCCCAAACACCCAGCTGGGACGTGGTAGAGTGAGGATCAGAACCTGGTTCTTGGCCTTTCTTGGGATCCCTATAGGGCCGTCTGGAAGACATGAGTTTGATCTCCTTTTGGTCCTTCCTAGCTCAGAGGAGCCCACAGAGAAGGGACCCTCAGGGCAGCTGCAGGCGAAGGTCCAGCCACAGGCCCGGATGACAGCACCGAAACAGACGCAGACACCAGAGCTGCTGCCCGAGCCACTGGAGGCCCGAGTCCTGCCGCGGTTCCAGCCACGGGTTCTGCAGACGCAGGCCCAGGTGCAGCCACTGACTCAGCCACAGGCCCCACCAGCAGATACCCAGGTGCAGCCAAAGCTGCAGAAGCAGGCACAGACACAGACCTCTCCAGAGCACTTAGTGTCACAGCAGGTGCCGCCAAAGCTGCAGGAGGAGGCTGAGCCACTGAAGCAGGTGCCACCGCAGGTGCAGCTGCAGGTGCAGCCGCAGGCACAATTTCAGCCCCCGTGGCAGGCACAGCCTCAGCTGCAGAAGCAGGCACAGACACAGACGTATCCCCAGTCCCAGGCAGGAACACAGGCAAAGGTCCAGCCACTGGAGGAGCCACCACAGCAACCTCCAGTGCAGTTGCCAGTGCCGCCCTCGGACCAGGCCCAGGGGCAGGCTCAGACCCAGCCACAGGTGCCGGCATTGGAGCAAGCACCCGTGCTGGAGACACCGCCCAGTACGGTAGAAGCTGGAGCGAGTAAGTGAGCGCTGGTTCCCAGCTGGCCCGGTGATGGGACAGCTCTGCCCAGCCCCCTCTTTCCTCCCCTGGCACCGTCCTGCCCTGACTGAGTGCTGCCTGGGACCAAGGGGTAGACCTAGAACTGGGCTTGGGAACGTTCACACCAGAGGCTTCAAGGCCTTGACTGTGAGCACAGCAGGTGGCCCTTTGGCCCGGGTCCCTCTGGGTCAGGTGGGAGGCGGGCCCTGGGAAACAGCACGTCTGTCATTCCAGGCCTGGAGGAGGCCTCCCCGGAGCCAGTGGGCGCCCAGGTCAGCATGGAGGAGAGCCAGGAGGAGCTGACTAGTGGCCTGGATGTGGGAGAATGTGAAAAAAGAGCAAGAGAGATGCTCAGGGTGGGTAGAGATGCCATTGTGACAGTGTGAGGGCCACAGTGCCCAGTGGTCAGAGGGCCTCTTTCTGCCCCAGCCCTGCTCGGGGACCCCTTGTGTTCCCCCCTGGGGCATGTGACCACAGCACTCCCCCTGGGCTGTGGGCAGCACAGAGTGGGGTTGACGGTGTTCCGCCAAACTCTCCTGCTGCTGTATTGCCCTCACGTGCCTTTGCTCTGAAGATCTGGGGGCACTTGCACTTGGGTGACGAGGGTCCCTTCCAGCCTGCTCCTCCCAAATAGAGCCTCTAGTGCCCTCACCTGGGTGATGTGTTCTCTGCAGAGAAGGGCGGCAGCCCCTGCTGGGGTTTGGGTCCCGGCTCCCCTCCGCAGTGGATTGTGGCCACACCCACTCCCTTCTTTCTGTCTGTTTTTCCATCTGTCATGTGTGGGTGGGCGGGCTTTAGATTTAGGTGGGCCTGGGTTTGAACCCTGACTGTAGTACCTTTTACCTGTGTGAGCTTGGGCAATCATCTAAGAGCTCAGAGCCTCAGTTTCTCCATCTGTAAAGTGGGCTGTCAGGCCCGAGGAGACGATGCTCATAGGTATTTGGTACAGGGGCTGGCTCACCATAAGCACCCAGCTGGTGGTAGCTCTGCTCCTGCTCCTGGTGCAGGTGTGGGGTGCCGGGGGCTCCCTGAAGGTCACCATCCTGCAGAGCAGTGACAGCCGGGCCTTTAGCACTGTATCCGTCGCACCCGGGCCACGTTCCAGTGACTCAACCTCCGCCACCCCCACTGCCGCCAGCACGCCCTCCGAGCAGGCTCTCCAGTTCTTCTGCTACATCTGCAGGGCCAGCTGCCGCAGCCAGCAGGTGCTGCTCCCGGGCCGGGGGCGGTGGGTAGGCTCTGTGGGGGGTCTGTGTGGGACGCCCAGGTCCATGACAGCCTGCGTGGCCACGTGGAGCCCCATGGGCACGCCCCTGCTGGCGGCCATGCATTTGCTCAGAAACATTCTGTGACCTGCGATGAAGGCAGGGCTCCCAGTCAGGCAGAGCCGGTTTGAATCGGCCCTGACCAGCTGTGTAGACCTCAGAAGGCGAATTCACCCCTTGTGCCTTGGTTTCCTCATGGGTCAGACGAGGAAACATTTAGAACCCAGTATATCAGGTGGTTTTGAGGGTTCAGCAACTTGACATTGAAGTCATGGCCCAGGCCCAGCCTGGGGTGCACATGGCATTAGTAACAGTGTTACACCCGTATTATTACTCCTGGCGCTGTTGGTGCCCCTGTCACTCTGGACCTTGTCAGCGCAGAGCCAGGGGACCTTGTCTTTGAGGCACTCACACAGGCTCCAGAAGGAGCAGGGGCCCTGGCTGGTGTGTGCTCACTCTGTGCCTCAGTTTACCATCCTCCTCTGGCACCCACAGGGTTGCTGTAAGAGAAATGGCCTCACAGCAGTGCTGGGGCGGCCACAGGGCCGAGGTGGGAGGCCTCCTAGGCCCCAGTGCTGACTGCGTGCAGGGGCCCAGTCCTCACTCCCATCCCTGACTCCCTCCTGTTGCAGGAGTTCCAGGACCACATGTCGGGGGCCCAGCACCAGCAGCAGCTCGGGGAGATGCAGCACACGAGCCAGGCCTGCCTCCTGTCCCTGCTGCCTGTGCCCCGGGATGTCCTGGACAGAGAGGACGAGTGAGTGTGGGGTCTCAGAGGCTCAGTACTGGGGGGTGGGCAGTCTGGCAGGCCAGGCAAAGCTGAGAGGGGCCCCGTACAGCCATCTGCAAGGTCTGCCTTTGTGTCAGGCATTGCCCTCCCCAGAGGCCTCTTCACACCAGGAACTGTGTGACCTTGGACCCCAGTTTTCCTTGTCTGTAGAACGGCCTGCCATGGGGTGTGATGGAGGAATTTGTGAACCAGACAGTTTCTTAAGGTTCCATCCAGGCAGGAACACTGTGCCCACCCATGCAAGAAGGCAGAGTGGGTGGTGGCACAGGGGCTGCTCCCCTGGCATTTGTGCGGACCCTCCCACAGGGCCGTGATTTTGAGGGCCAGGTCACCCTGGGGCTTGAGGTTAGGGCTACCTTGGGTCTCCCCTTTGTGGTCATGGGTGCTTGCTCAGGCAGAAATGTCAGCCCTGCTGGAGTCGGAGACGGGCTCTTGGGGTGGGAAGGTAGAAGCTGGAGGACCTTCTGTGACCCTGTGGCAGTCACCGAGGCCTGCAGGGGCCAGGAGGCGCCATCCTTGAGGGAAGCAGGTCTGTGTTGGCTCAGGTCACCCTGGGGGACCTGGGTTCTGTTCTCACGGGACGGCTGCCCCTCAGCTTCAGGTCTCCTGGTGTTCCAGGAAAATCCAGAAACCCAGGTTTGTATGTGAAATCTCCCAACTTCAAAAGAGCTAGTTCAGAACTGAAACAAAACAGACCCTGTGGAGGCCACAAGACACCCTTTTGCCACCAGGCAGGCCCTGAGGCAGGGGTCAGGGATGTGGCCCTGAGCCTTCACAGAGGGTCCCGGCTTGAAGTCCCCTCTGCGGGTGAGGGCACAGGAGCCCTGAGCGACAGGGAGCACCCTCTCCGAAGGCAGCTGCGCCTCTGTTCGAGGGTGTCACTTTGAGAAGAGCTTCCCTGCGTGGCTTTGCAGTGCGTTCTCGAGCTTGACACCTCCCCCTGCCCCCTGCCCTATGAGTCACACTCAGGCGAATTAATCATCAGCACAGGCGAAAGGTGACTCACAAGGATGTTTCTTGCAAAGTTAATGTAATGCCGAAACAATGTAACTGGAAATGGTCTAGGATACCCAAAACCAGTGGATCGGTTAGGTCGGTTCAGGCTCGTCCACATGGCGGAACAACTGACTAGTGGGCCGGCGGTGGGAATGCACGATAAGGCAGAGCAGGCACACGACGCAGTGCCCGGTCAGAACAGGTTCCAGGCTGCATTTGCAGAGTGAACTTGATGCTGTCAAAGCAGCCTCACGACACAGGGACACTGGGCGGATGCAGCCCAGACTCTTAACAAGCTTCGGGTGGAGGGGATGCCTGGCGTTGTCTCCTGTGGACAGCCCCCCTGAATCCCGACCCGGCCCCCCGAGGCCCGGCAGACCGGGCAGTGCTTCAGACCAGCTGCCTGTCCTTCCCTCACCTGACACTCAGGATGGGGCCAGGCCTCGGGGATTCTGGGTGGAGTCCTGGGTCCCCCAGAGCTCCCCACAGCCCAGGGCAGGTGGAGGAGGGATTCGGCCCTGACAGTTCACCGTGAACAACGCCGTGGCAATGGCACTTTGGGGCCTCAGATGGGGGCCCGGCTTCCTTGGATGGGGACAGGTCCAGGAATGGGGCGAGGGGCAAGAACAGCTCTGGGAAGCATGGGGCATTTAGACTGGAGGGTAAAGAGGAGTTTTTAAGGCCAGAGACTCTAGTGTCACTCACTGTCCTGGCGAGCCTCTGGCATCCCAGATGCTTGTAACTCTCATTTCTCCCCCAAGTCTCCTTGGTTATTCTTTTTTTTTTTTTAAAGATTTTATTTTAATTTATTTTTAGACAGAGGGGAAGGGAGAGAGAAAGAGAGGGAGAGAAACATCAATGTGTGGCTGCTTCTTGTGCGCCCCCTACTGGGGACCTGGCCTGCAACCCAGGCATGTGCCCTGACCCAGAATCGAACCAGCGACCCTTTGGTTCGCAGGCCAGTGCTCAACCCTCTGAGCCACACCAGCCGGGGCCCCTTGGTTATTCTTATGTAAGTATTCTTCCAGATGAAGCTCAGAACCATTTTATTAAGTTTCCTAAAAAGATCCTGTTGGAATCGTGCTCCACTCTCCGAGCAGCCGGGAGAGCCACTGTCTCTCCGAGAACACGGTGTCACATCGCGCTGGGCTTGTTTTGTCTGTTGTCATTCAGAGACCCTCCTCTGAGGCGCTGGTGCAACACCTGCCAGGTCTACTACATGGGGGACCTGATCCAGCATCGCAGGACGCAGGACCACAAGGTACAAGGCCCGAGTGCCTCAAGGGCACCCACGTGGGCTGTCTCCGAGCTGAGGGCTGGGAAGGGCGAGCCCAGGGTGGGAGCGCAAAGTCAGCGTCAGCCTTGGTGTCCGCAAGTGCGGCTTCTCCGTGAGTCAGCCGTGCTTCCTCTTTGGGCTTCCATCTCCCCATCTGTCCGGCGTGGGCAAGGCACCATCTGCCCTGCCACTCAGCCACTGGGGCTCTCGGGGCTCCCCATGGCGGTTGTCCTCTCTCCCTGTCTTGTCCCTGTTGCCATCTGCCATCCCATCTCAGAGCCAGTGGCACAGGGAGGGGCCGTGTTTGCCCATGTTCTGGTACGGAAGCGGAGGTGCAGCCAGCTGATCACAGATGTGGTGGCCTGCAGGTGGCAGGCGAGGCCTCACTGGGTACTGCCTGGCTGCACCTGGGGACACTGCCCGCCACCCATTTGGCCTGCCCTCCTTTCCCCAGATCGCCAAACAGTCGCTGCGACCTTTCTGCACCGTTTGCAGCCGCTACTTCAAGACCCCCCGCAAGTTTGTGGAGCACGTGAAGTCCCAGGGGCACAAGGACAAAGCCAAGGAGGTAACTGCAGCTCCCTCAGAGGACCCGGGCCCAGCGGTCCAGAGACGTGTCCAAGGCCACACCGCAGGTTGAGATGTGTCCCAGCCCTAACGCACAGCAGGAATTGGGACTCCCAGGGGTGTGGGGTGGATGACGTGTGGCACCTCAAGTGCCCAGAGCTGACCTGAGCCCAGGCCTGCTCCCCTGGGCAGCTGAAGATGTTCGAGAAGGAGGTAACCGGCCAAGATGAGGATCACTTCATCACAGTGGATGCTGTGGGCTGCTTTGAGGACGATGAAGATGAGGAAGATGATGATAATGAAGAAGAAGAAGAGGGGATTGAGGCTGAGGAGTTCTGCAAGCAGGTACTTGGGGGGAGGAGGGAATGTGGGAGACAGGGTGGAGGCTGGACCCCGAGCCCAGGAGGGACCTCGCCCCACCTCCCAGGGGCCAGGAGGCACTGTGCTGGCATTTTTAGGCACTAACGCTTGCTCCGACTTAGCAATAACAGTAACTCTATTCTACGTGACTATGTAACTACATATCACCATGACTATAGGGTGGCAGTGAAACAAGCGAGGGCCTCTACGCTGGCTGAAATTCTGACCTGCGTCAAGGGAGGGAAAGGGCGTCCTAGGCCGAGGGAACAGCATCAGTAAAGGCACGGGTGGGGGAACCATGCGGGGCGCACAGGAAACATCAGCGTGAGATGCTGCTGAGGATGCTAGCTAGCTAGAGCGTCATGGCTTCTGAGCACCAACTCCACACCAGGCGTGTACCAAGCACTTTCCTGGCAGAGTCTCACGGACTTGGATGCCAGGCTGTGCTTGGAACACCTCTGCTACTCTGTTTCCCGTGAGCAAGGAGCTGGAGAAACGGGGATTCTTTTCAGTTTAACAAATGTTTCCGGAGCCCCTGTTCCAGGCCAGGCTGTGGTGCTGGACACCAGGGATACGTGGGGACCGAGGCCTGGCCCCTGCCCTCACAGACCTCACCCATTAAGACAGGGCAGCAGAAGGGGGCACAGAGGGACTGTGGATGGAGGGTTGCCAGGGTGGCTTCTAGCCCCACGCAGGTAGGGGTGTGGCTGGCTTTGCCACTCAGTGTCAGCCGCAACTCCCAGGTGAGCCCCTGCCATCTCTGAACACGTTGCCTCTGCTCAGAAGCAATAGTCCCAACTCAGGCTGTGAGGAAGGCTCACAGCCAGGGTGGCAAACGGGAGTGGTTGTCACTCCTAGAAGCCATGTTTATTTGCCCGGTATGTGATGGAAGGCACTGCCAGGCATGGTGATGCTGGCGTGGCTGGAGCCAGGTGGCCTCATCTGGAAGGGGCTTATGTCCAGCAGGTGAGACGAGGGGTCCTAGATCACCTGACACCATCCCCCAGCACTGAGGTCACTGCAGCATCAGGTAGGAACTCAGGGAGCTGGCAGGGGCCCCACGGTTAAGAGCGAAAGCAGGATTTGGGGCCCACCGGGGTTTACTACCTTGCTCCTTCCTGAACCAGCTGCATAGCACCAGGCTTGAGAGTTAACGTGCCTGGGCCTCAGCTTCCTCTTATGGAAAAGTCGTGAATCGTAGACGGCTGTGAGGATTCAAGATGACATATGTGATGTGTTTGGCACGCCTGAAATGGATTATGGCCATTGTGGGAGCAGGAGGGCTTCCTGGAGGAATGGACTGAGTGAGCTGAGCCTACAAAGTATAGATTGGGAAGGGTGCCCTGAGAGGCAGGTTCAGCACGTGCAAAGGCTCAGAGAATGCCACCCACAACCTTCCTAAAGTCAGGGGATGGTTCAAGAGCATGGGTGGGTTCCAGGGCCCCCCATCCACATTCAGGAGTGGGACGTCTGGGGGAAGCCAGATCCGAGGCCTCGCTTGCATGTCTCCAGGTGAGGTCCAAAGGTGTATCCAGAGATGAGTGGAAAGACTCAGAGACCTACAGCCCCAACACTGCGTATGGTAAGACCCCAGAGCTCTGGTCCCAGCCTCAGGTGACCCCCCAGATCCCAGCCACAGCATCCTGGCCAGATAGCCTATCTACTAGCAAAAAAGGCCGATCCATTGTTGTTTGAGGTAACTCCATACTGCCTTCCACGGTGGCTGCACCAGTCTGCATTCCCACCAACGGTGCAAAAGGGTTCCTCTTTATGTCCTCACCAGCCCTTGCTTTTTGTTGATTTGCGGACGATAGCCACGCTGATAGGGCTGAGATGATAACTCGTTGTGGGGGAATAAAAGGGCCCTAAAGAGGGAGGCGCATGCAGCTGGCGTGGGGGAAGGTGAGCACGCAGACCCTGCTGTCCCACAGGCGTGGACTTCATGGTGCCCGTCATGGGCTACGTCTGCCGCATCTGCCACAAGTTCTACCATAGCAACTCGGAGGCAAAGATCTCCCATTGCAAGTCCTTGGCCCACTTCGAGAACCTGCAGGTGAGCTGGGCCTCCCGCCCCACCCCGCCCTGCCCTGCCCAGGACTCCGCCTCTATCCAAATTAACGGGAGTGACGGCCAG
Organism: Desmodus rotundus; assembly: GCF_022682495.2. NCBI lineage: Eukaryota > Metazoa > Chordata > Mammalia > Chiroptera > Phyllostomidae > Desmodus > Desmodus rotundus. Next base: position 5,983,836 of record NC_071387.1, read on the forward strand.
TGGCCACTTCCCCCCTGTGCTGGACATCAGTCCTCGGGCACACCCCACTGCCCTCAAAGGGAGTAAGAAAATCAGGGTGGGGCTGGACTTCTCTGTTCTTTCTCCAGGGGGTGCGGGGATGGTGCTGAGGGGCCAGGCTGTCAGCTACAGAGGTGCAGCACTCAGGGTCACACGGCATGTCCAGTGCTGTCTTAGCAGGGTCGGGGGAACAGCTGCTGGCCAGGGTGCATCAGGGAGGGGGGAAGCCCTGCCTCACCTGCGCCCTCTGTATCCAGAAATACAGGAAGACCAAGAACATCAGCCCCGCCACCAGGCCCGTGAGCCGCCGGTGCGCCATCACTGCCCGGAATGCCCTGACAGCTCTGTTCACCTCCAGCGGCCGCTCACACTCCCAGCCCGGCCTCCAGGACACAGCCAAGGGCCCCAGCAAGGTGACGGCCCAGTCTTCCCAGCCCCCACCATTTCGGCGCTCAGCCCGGCTCAAAACCTGATAGAAGCTCCCCATACCCACCTGGCCTGGGTTCAGATGGATGCTGTTGAGAGTCTGCGTGGAAACTTTGGCATGGCATTTTTACTCAGAACCCAATAAAAGAAGGTAGTTTGGCTGCCTAGTCCCACCAGCACGTCTGTCTGGGCGGGCAGGGGGAGGGGAGCACCCCAGCCAGCCTTAGCCTGCGCCCAGCCTCACCAGGCACCCGGATAGCCAGACAGGTTCCCCAACCAGGGACTCTGGGATTACAAGGCCCTTCCCCGCTCTGAGCCTCAGTTTCCCTCTTAATAATGTATCAGGGCTAGGAAAGTACCTTCAAGTAAGATCTCATTTAATCTTCACAGCAACTCTAGGGGGAGGTCTTGGTACCCCCAGATTCCAGATGAAGAAACTGAGGCCTAGCCAGATAAAGTGACTTGCTGAAGGTCATGTGTCTGGTGAACGGCCAGGATTTGATCCCGGCCTGAGCTCTGGACCCTTGTGCTAGCCTCTCCAGCTGGATCCTGCGGAAGGTGAAGTGCAGGGAGGGCCCTGGCTGCTCCTCTGCTCGTGAACTCAGGTTCATGGGGCTCCAGCAGGCACTCTGCCCTTCCTGTCAGGTGACCCAGGAGGAATCAGCAGTGGGCGGAGCCTCATCTGAGTTGGATCTTTAGTCCTGTCGCTTCCCCATTTAGGAAGAGCCTTACAGATCGACAGTCAGACTGCCTGGGGAGACTGAGGCCAAGAGCAGGAGGGCGGTGCCCAAGGTGGCACAGAACGTCTTGGTGAAAGGCCCTGGTTCCCAGAGAAGCTAAGCGTGTCACACAGGGTCACACAGCACTCCTGATGCTGTCTCAGCCTGGCTGGGGAAGCGGCTGCTGGCCGGGAGTGTACCGGGTGGGGAGGAAGTCCCGACCTCACCTGTACCCTCTGTGTCCAGAAATAAAGGCACGAACCCCATCCCCACCTGCAGGCCCGTGAGCCACGCCTGGAATGCCCTGACTGCTCGGCTCACCTCTGTCGGCCACTGGGGTGCCCGTCCCAGGACACAAAGGCGCAGCTGTATTGGAGACCAGTTTAATATGGACATTCAAGGCCCGGGCAGAGGGGAGAGTGCCCAGGAGTTGGGCAGGCAGGCAAGGGGTGGCAGGCCCACGCCTGGCCCCAGGAGGGGAGGCTGGGGGTCGGCCCAGATATACCGAGGGAAGTCCCTGAAGAGTGGCTCAGGCAGGCAGGGCCACCAGGGGACCTGTAGGCCAGCCCTTGAGAAGGTATCTAAGTCAGGTGGTGAGCGCCCAGGCTAGAGCATAGCCCAGGGAGGCAGGGTTGGGGCTTGGTTTGGGGCTCCTGGAGCCTAAGGGCTGGCATCGCTGGGGGCCTCCCCCAGCTGCTGCTGGAACTCCAGGCGTGTCTGGCGGTTGGACTCAAGCAGCTCCTGGAGGCGGGCGTGGAGGTGGTCGTTCTTCTCTTCCAGGTGGTCCAGACAGGAGTTGATTTGATCCAACATGGAGTTGATGGCAGCATATTCTGGAAGGAAGGGGAAAGACAGCTAAGATCCCGGGTCTCCCCAGGGCTCACAGACACCCCTCACCCCCAACCATTACCCCCCAGCCTTCTACTCCTTCCTGAGCCTCAGTGTCACCATCTGGAAAATGGGCGGATATCAAAAGAGGACAGGCTTTGGAGAAATAATACCTTAGCTTCCCATCCCATTTTCCAGGGTTAGAGAGGTCAGGGGGAGGTGAGCCAGGGTCCTGCTTGGGAAGTCCTGCCAATCTTCTTTCCATGTCCTTCATTTGTGCACAGGCCAGAGCCCACATTCCTGAGTCAGGCCACTCAGGCCTCTGTTCCCAGGCCCACCCATCTTTCTGGCTCTTCCATGGCCTTTGCCCTTAGGATCAAGCACCCAGAGGACTCCAAGACCCCACTCCCCTCTCCAGTCCCCCCTCCCATGCCTTTCCCTTTCCTCTCTCACATCTGCCTCTGCCCACCTCAGGCCCCTTGAACATGCTGTTGCCTTTGCCTGGAATGCGCCGTGTCCTCCTCCTCCTGTCTTTCCTCCTCCTCTCCTGGATGAGTCCTATTCCTCAAGTCTCAACATGGATGTCACGCAGGGAGCCCTCCCGACGCCCCAGACTGGATCAGGCCCCTATGCCTGATCCCCCTCCTCACACCTCCAAGGCCCCACCTCCAGCTCGACTGATGCGGTTAGCTGTGTGCTGGTCTGTCCTCCCTACCAGACTACAGAGCTCCACGAGCGGTGGAATGGCTTTGTGTTCACTGCTGTTTCCCCAAGGCCCTCACTGTCACACAGTAAGCATTTGTTGAGTAAATGAATGAATGAATGAATGAATGAGTGAATGAAGCCTCTAACTTTTCTGCCTTTTTGCCTTTGCTCAACTGTCCCTGCCACCCAAAATGCCTCAACTGCAACAGCCCTTTAAAGACCAACCCAAAACACCTCTTCTGAGAAGCCTTCCCTGGTCTCCACCAGAAACCATCACTCCCTCCTCCACAGCCACTTCTGACCTGCCTCTCTCAGCAACACAGTGTCCCTTAGGACCCAAGGGCTGAGCCCATGCCCACTGCGGGAGTCAGTTCTGAGCCAGTCCATGACTCAGATATACTCTGTTGCCAGCTTGGGACAAAGGGGAAGTAGCTGGCAGTGTTTGGAAAAGCCTAGGGCTGGAGGATGTCTGGGATATGGATGCAAATGTGTCAGCATTCTGGAGGAAGAGCACCCATCACACCTTGCAGAGACCAGGGTCTGGGGTAGTGTCTGCTGGGTTTTACAGTCCAACACTTTGTGGTACAGATGGGGAAACTGAGGCTCAGGAAGGAAGGGACTTGCCCAGGTCCCTCCAGCTGGTTGGTGGCAGAGCCAAGGTTCAGACTTGGGAAGCAGGGCACTTGAGCGTCAGCCCCAGCTCTGTTCCATCCCAAGAAGTTACTGCACCTTTTTGGAAAAGGGAATAACTGGGTGGCTGAGGACTCAAAGATATGAAGAACTCAGATAGGGCCCGGCGGCAGCAAGTATGCGGTCCATGTTATCGACACCTTGCAATCTGTGTCATGAGACACAGCCAGGAGGAGGATGGGGCCTCGGCGTCTCCACACCACTGGGGCCAGGCGTTTTCTGTGTCAAGGGCACTTCCCAGATTCAAGCCTTTGCCTCCCTCCTCCCACTGTGCTAAGTCCTGTGAATCTGCCAGGGGCCACTCGATGTGACTCCGGGAGGGCCCTTCCTGGTGCTGCTTTGCACCCATCTGGCCGCTGTTGACCAGCAGTGTCCAGGGCAAAGCGACCAGCCCACCACTTTCCCCCTGTGGGAGGTCTTCTACCTCTATTCAGTGCAGCCCCTGGTTGATGTGAAGTGTTCTAAAACTATTGTGGTGATTAGTGCACACTCTGGATATTCTGAAACCCACTGAATTGTACAGTTTAAATGCATGAGTTGCTAGTATGTGAATTATAGCTCAATAAAGCTGTTACCAAAACTCAACGCTAAGCTCTATACCCCATATTTACTAAGTCCTGCGCTCTAAGTCAATAAAACAATCTTTATTACACGGAAGGGAATAATGATAACCACCTACTGAACACTTGCATCTTGGGACCTACTAAATATTTTCTATTCATTTTCCCATTTAATCCTGACACATCTCAATGAACAAGGCATTACTCATTATTATTTTACAGACGGGGAAACAGGCTCCAGAGGGTGAGAAGGGAGTTGACAGTTCTCTCTCCACGCCTCACTTCCCACCCACTGCAGTGCTGGGCACGCAACAGGCTGCTCTATAAGCAAGTCGCATTTGCCAGGGCTCCAGGCCCCACCAGAAGAGGTGGCTGAGGATGCTGACTCAGCAAGGGCTCGTGCGCGCGCCCACCTGGGCAGCCCTTTCTGCTGAGCCAAGAAGGTCCACCGGCCCCGCCCCCTCAGGAGCCTACGTCCCTATAGGGGCCCAACGAAGTGGTTGGAGCCAATCCCAAAAGGGCGAGTGTCCCTGAAGCGGCCTCAGTTTCCCCATCTATAAACCAGGGCCGGATGCTCAGTTCTCAAATGTTGCAGTTTCCAGGGACCCACTCCGCAGGTGCTCGTCCTGAATTCCGAGACGGCGCCTGCAGCTGCAACCCACCCAGGGGCGAGGGGTAGGAGGGCTCCTTCCTTCCAAACCCTTGTCCCGGCCCCGATCCCCCTTCCCAGGAAGGTACCCCTGAGAAAGCAAAGGTCGCTTCTGCCCTCCCCCCGAGTCACCTGCTTCCCCGAAGCCGTCATCCTCGCCTTCCGCGTCCGCCTCCACCGGCATGCCCAGGTCCCCGTTGGGGCCCGACATTGCAGGCTCGGGCTCCGCAGGGGCCACAAGACGCGGAAACCAGGCGACCGTCACGCCAATAGCCGGTGAGGGGCGTAAGGTGGAGGCGGTGGATGGAACGTAGGACCGGAAGTGTGGAACCGCGCGGACTAACGCAACCCGTGGCTGAGCACCCGGGCCCCGCCCCCAAGGCAAAAGCCTCCCGTCCCGAGCTCCGCCCCAGCATCGTCCGGCCCACAATCAGAACCCCGCCTCCTCCCTCCGTCAGACCCCGCCCCCACGCCCCAAGTCCCGCCCTCACAGTCAGGCTCCGTTCTCTCTCGTCGCGCTTGGCTGTCCCCCGGCTGCCCGCTGAGGATCCTAGGTGATGGAGGCCCCCGGGAGCGAGCTAAGCAGAGGGGCAGAGGCAGCCTGTGACACCCCCTAGTCTCTACCCCCATTCTGTCCCCGTTTTGCCCAATCCTGCCGCTGGAGACCTGCGGGTGGGCCAGCTCGCTCCTCTGCGTGAGCGAAATCTGAGACTCAGGGTTTCTAAAGACCCTATATGGCTCCCGGACCGTTTTTCGTTCACAGCCTCCTTGAGAGTCACGGTCTGTACGGCAGAGGGCTGCGTGTGCCTGTCGGTCTAGGAAAGCTGCAGGATTAGGTCGGCCCAGCTGCCCTCATCCCCCACCCCTTTTACTAGCTGGGAAAAGGAGGCCTGCCCAAAGTCACCCAGCTGGCAAGTGTCGCTCCTGAGCTGGGCCCAGAGGCGTGATCTTTTCCAGGGCTCCAGCTGAGAGTGAGGTGCATGTCCCACGGGAGAGGGGCTCACGTGCTGGGAGTCTGTGGCTGTGGCCGCCAGCAGGCCCCAGGGCAGCGGCAGCCTAACCCTGCCCTCACGCTGGTCGTTAAGGCCGACCTCAGGGGAGCGGTTAGGCCCAGTTATTCTTCTTGACTATGACAGCCGGGAGGGATCTTCTCTGTCCCAGAAGCTGTCCCACTATTTCACCTGAGGAAGCGGGGGTCCACAGCCTGTAATCAGGACCACCACTGACTTGCATATCCACCCTCTCTCGGAACCACGTTGAGTGCAGGTGATGCCTCGGCTGAACCAGTGCCTGAAGAATTTTTGTGACTGGTCCCTCACTCAAGTCAGCTGACCCCCTGATTATAAGGTGTGGGCATCCTCCCTCCAGTCCTCCAATCAGCTGCCCTCCAGCCAAGCCATGCATGTGAGCAGTGCCCCTCACAGCATGTGCCCCTCTTCGCCTCCCCCAGCCCTGCCCCTGATGGTCCAAGAGGTCAATATAGAGGTGTGGGTGAGGGACAGTGCTCTGAATGGGGTCAGGATGGACAGTGCCAGCCATCAGCAGGGGCAGGAGGGTGAGCACTGGGACCACAAGAGGCTGGGAAAGGGGCAGGGCCTACCCCTGGTGACCCTCTCTGCCTGGCACAGCCTCATGTTGGGCATTCCCCTGCCTTACCCACTGTGCACCCCTCCTGACCTGGTGGCCATCTTCCAGCATCCACATGGGTCCTAGTGAGTTGGGGGTGACGGCAGCTGAGCCTCCTCTGCCCCCTCCAGCTGCCCGGCTCTGGCTGAGCCTTGGCTCTAGGACCTGTTGCAGGTGGCCAAGTGTAGGCATGAGGTGCGGGCCCGTCAGTGTTTCCATTGGCCTGGACACCCCTCAAAGTCCAGGACATGGCCTGGTGGTAGACCCAGGATTGGGAGCTAGGAAGTGTTCAGTCAAGGATGGCCTCAAGTTCTGTGGCCTCTGTCCCTCACTGAGAACCCCAAGGGAGGTCTGGGAGTGACATTGAGAGACCACCTTTGCCCCTTCTCCTCCCAGATAGCCCACGGGGCAAGGAGCACAGACTAGGGGACTGGGAGCATGGGTTTATTTAGCAGCCAGGGAGTGATTCCATCAGCAGGGTGGCTTAGGGAGCGGCTTGGTGGGCCGAACTGTGAGAAGGGTCTCCTGGCTCTCTCACTGGTGTCCAGGCTGGTGGGGGCAGCTGGGCGGCATCTTGAGCAGAGGCTGACGTGAGGGCAATGGGGAAGGAGAGAGATGGGGGGCACCTGAGAGGGACGCAGGGGAGTCACGTTGGCAGCAGTGTTGGGTAGGGGTGCCGCAGGCTGCTGCGCTTTGGCTCCCGTCAGCCCAGTCCCCAGCCATACTCACCACCTGCTCACTGGTCATCGATGCACTTGTCTGCGGGGGAGACAGTCCGTCACAAATGGGCAGGGTATGCGTGCGACCCCTGCCCACCAGGACCCCTGCACTGCCCCTGGGCTGCCCCAGGCCCCAGCCCAGCCCAGCCCATCAGCAGCAGATTTAGGGGTTCCCTTCAGGGCTGGGGCAGCAGAGGGGCAGATAAGGGGGGAAGGGAATCTGGAGAAAGGCCTGGGAAGACCTGGCAGGGTGGGGGAGGCTGGTCACCCATTCTCCAGGGGAGGCAGATGAGGCCCAGCCACCTGATTGGGCACTCATGTCTCCTGCCCATTAACCTTGTGAGCCCTGGCAACCCCTCAGCTTTGGAGAGGCTGGCGGCTCTTTGAGTAGCCTGCCAGATTGCCTGCAGACAAAGGCACCTTCCAAGTCAGTGGTGAGCAAGTCCGGGGGGCGGAGGGAGTGGGTAGCCCAGAACAGCAGAACCTGGGGTGTAGGGAGAGACGGCCCAGGACAAAGGGGGCCTGGGAGTGTGAGGAGGAAATGGCCTGGGATAGCAGGATCTGGGGTAGAGGGAGAGGTGGCCCCAGGCAATGAGACGGGAAACTTGGCCTTGGGCCTGAAATACTCATCTGGGTTAGGCTCAAACTGTCTATCAGGGAAGAGAGCGCTTGGGCCCCTGATCCCTGGGGTGAAGTGTAGTCTTCCTGAACCCAAAGCGGCTCCCAGGGGGCCCCAGTGACTAGAGGTGGAGACTGAGTCCCTCCTCTCCCCTTTCCCTGGTGGGACAACATCAGACCTGGACAGTCCCCATGCCCCTTTCTCTTCTGCGCAACTGGCCATTACCGATGGGGACAGGGAAGAGGATGTGGTCACTGGTGAGGCCCAGGGAGTTGGCGAAGCGGGTGAAATTCTCCTTCAGTTCAGGGGTTAGTTCCTTGGTCCTCCCTGTGGTCAAGATGGCCAGTGAGCGGCCAGCAGACACACCGTTAATATTGTTGAGTGGAAGAATGAGCCTCAGACCGCTTTCTCATGTAGAGCCTTCAGGAGGCTCTCTGCCCCTGGCCTCCTTGGGGCTAGGGGCAGCGATGGCACTGGAGGAGACCTTGGGAGCTGGGTGGGGACGGGCCACTCCCCTCCCTGGAAAGTGAGCAGGAGCTGGGTCCCACTGGGGGACGGGGCGGGGGGGTGAAGACCCACCGTAGAGGGTGGTCTTGAAGTACTCCCGGTTTGAGGAGACCTTCTTGAAGAACACCATGGCAAACTGGTTGTAGTTGGTGGCCGCCACTCGCACGGTGTAGCTCTGCAGTTCAGGGTAAGCTATGGGATGGGCAGCGAGGGGTCAGCCCTGGCTGGTTGGACAGAGCAGCTCATTTCTCCCCAGCCCCGCACAGGACAGCATCGGTGTGGAGCACAGGGAGGGCTGTTCCCGCTCTGGGAGGACCCTGCGCCTGGGACCCCACCCCCAGGGCCCACATGGCTCAGGACTCACTCTTAATGTTGCCCAGGGTGAACTGTCCAGGCTGGGAACTTGGGACAAAAGTTCTGGTAAAGTGGTCACAGCGCTGGCCCCTAGGGGAGAGAGATGTGTGGATGAGGGCAGGGAGACACACAGGCTTGGACCCCCTGGGCTGGATGAATTGGGGGCCAGGGCTGCAGCTAGAGGGGCCAGAATTCTGGTGCCCTGGGTCCAGCCCAGCCCACCTCCACCACAGCAGGAGGCCTGGGTCTCTCCCTACCCGCCCCCCACAGTCCTGTCCGAGCCTATCCCTGGCTGTTCCTCTGTGGGCTGCCCTGGGCCTCTTGACTCTCCAGCACCCACCATCCTTCCCTCTTCTGGGCTGTCTTCCCTTGGTGGCCTTCCCTGCACACTGTCCTCCCCACCCTGGGCATTAGTCCCCTACTCTTGTCTCGCTGTTCCCCTCTCTGTAACCTCTTCCGGGGAACTGACCTGCCAAGGTTCTGGTCTGCTCAATATCCCAAGGACTGCCCTGGCCCTTGGGCCAGCCTTGGCCTCTCACTGTGTCCTTGGCTCCCAAACCCGTCCCTGTTCCTCCCCTACTGCACAACTGCTCCAGCCCCTCCCCCTCAGGTGCCAGAACCAGAAACCCACAGGAGCTGGGTGAGCCCTGGAACCCCACCATTCCTCTCTCCACTGCAGCCAGATGGGCCCTGTGCTCCTCATCAGATTTTTTGGGTGCCAGGGTCTGAGGCCCTGGCAGTGTGACCCCTCAGTTCTCCCACTGCCTCCAGGCTGCTCACGAGCTTGTGCCAGGGGCAGCCACGCCCCAGCTTGTGGCTGCCTGAACCCCCCACACCTCCTTCCAAGGCAGGATGGCTTCTTCAAGGCCCAGCCCAGAGGCACCTCCCTGGAAGCCCCCAGTGAACTCCTGAGTGGGGCTCCAGGCTGGGCCCAGTGACCCTCCTCCCACTGCAGGACACCCCTGCTCCCTCTGTCTTGTTTCCTGAGGGCTCTCTGTCCATCCCTGCTACTGTCTACACAGAAGTGACCAATACATTCTGATGTAATGAATGAAGAAAGGAAGGAGCAAATATATGAATCTAGTACTGAACAATAGGATAAATGACTGTCAGCTTCGGTCATCCCCTGGCCATGACGTCAGAACCTACCCCCCCATGCAGCCCCCGTGTCCCCCATGCTCCCCCAGGAGATGGTGGCTTTCACCTGAGCAGGGTGGAGGTGACATTATAGCTGCGGTCTTCTTTCAGCTCATAGGTGGTGGTGTACATCTTAAACTGGCCTTGTTCTTCTTTTGAAAATGCATTCCCCGCCAGGCCCACGACATACCACTTCCCCTGGAACTGCAGGGGGCTGGTGATAAGCAGTGTGGGCCCCAGAGGTCCCCTACTGCTCTGTCCCTGCATGCACCTCTGGGCAGCCTGGCCCAGAACCAGGAGCCCACACCTCTACCAGGGCCGCAGGCCTCCTGACTGGGCACTCAGGCCTGGGCTGGGCCTGCACTGACGAAGCCGGCAGCTGCTGGAGGCCGGCAGGCCAGGAAGGAGCCTGGAGTCTGGTGGGGATGGAGTGACCTTCGGCAGTGGCCAGCTAGTCCCCCTGTGCCTCAGTTTCCTCATCATGCAGAGGGACTGAGCATGTTCCCACCTTGTGTGGACTGTGGAGATGATGGGAGAGAGTGTGAAGCCGGGCAGATCAGCAAGGCCGGGGTGGGGATGGGGGCATGGGGCATGGCTTCCATCAGGGGACCCAAGGGCAGGCCGAGCTGAAGCCCGGGCCCATCCTGTCCTACCATGCTCCCTAAGACTCTGCCCCTCCTCCCTCTGCTCCCACTGTTCCTGGGGACCTCCCCTCAACTGCCCTGCCAGGCCCCTTACCTGGTCATCTTGGAAATTCGGCTGCAGCGGGACCCTGGACAGAGGTGGGGCTGGGATCAGGTTTTTGGTGGAGCCCTGGGCCTGGGTCTGCAGGGCACCCAGCAGGGTGAGGCCCAGCCACAGGAGACCTAAGGGCATGGTTTCAGGGTTGAGGCAGCTGGGCAGCTGCTGAGCCTGGCAGGTGGTGGAGGAGTGGGAGGTGAGTGAGAAGGCTGGCCTGGGGGGGCCCTATTTATGGCCCACCTGCTCACCGACTCACCCCAGGGTGGAGTGATTTGCCCTTTGGCAAATTCAGGAAGGGTGAGGTAACTTCCAGCAACTCCTGCTGGAACATTTGGTAAGATTTCTGCCCCTTTTCTCCATGGCAGGATTGTGCAAGATGGAAGGCCAGGGGAGGCAAGAGGGGACTTCCCCCAGAGTGCCACACCTCTGCAGGGACAAGGCCTCCCCACACACTCTCTGTGTCCTTTCTCTCCACTCGGGGTGGCCCTGTTTGTGTTCAGTAGTCCCGATTTGGACTGTCATCTCAGACCTCCAGGAGCCGCTGCTCGGCCCAAGTCCAGGGTGGGGTACTGTGGTGAGACTCCCCTCCCTGGCACCTGATGAATGCCGAGAATGCTTCGCCCTAACAGATCATGCCCTGTTTCCTGGTTCTCAGAGGGGACAGGGAGGGGTGGGGCAGCTAAGAGTAGAAGGAACATAGTGTATTTCCTGAGGTCTGGAAGCCCAGCTCCTGGCCCTCCCAGGGGCCCCAGGCCAACCCTGGCACAGGGGGAGAACCCTCCTCAGAGGCCGATCTGCAAGGGCCCCCGCCTAGAGTGGCCCCTCCCCTCCTCCATGCCCCATCTGCAGCAGTGCACCTGGACCACAGCTGAGCCCTGCGGACTTGGCCCAGTGGGCAGAGACCCTGAGCTGGGCGCTCCAGCCACACATGCAGTTGCTCAGCAGCGCAGTGTGGAGGCTGCAGTCCCAGCTGCATCCCGATGGGGGGAAATGAGGGGTGCGCACCTGCGCTGGGTGAGGCGGCTGGGGCCTGAAGGCTGGCTCTCCACCCTACTGCTCTGGACACCAAGTGCTTTGGGTCACAGGGAGCGCAAAGACGTGGCCTTGTCCTTGAGAGGTCTCTGAGACCGTCCACCATCTCTGGCTGCAGCCTGGGTCTGTGGAGTCCCATGGCCCAGACCTGCGTCCCTGTATGTGTTCCTGCCGTGGCTGATCCCAACTTTGTCCTGGAGAGCAGTTTCCTCCCTGGGAGGTTGGCTGTCCCTGGAGGGTAGTGATGGGTCCCAGGCACTGGGCAGTATCTCCCAGATGTCACCATGTGGGCGGAGGCTGTCTGGACGCCTGACCTGAGGCTGAACTGAGGGTTTGCTGGCCTCAGGAAACTCAGGGACCTCATTGGCTCTACCCACCTGCCGCTCAGAAGCCAGCACCCCCAGCCTGGGCTCTGGGGCAGTGGTGCCGAGGAGGGGCTTTGGATGGGGTTCTGAGCTGGGGGCAGGATGCAGCCTTGGCCATCCTGAGGCAGAGAGGCCCCCTCAGGCCCTGCCCTGCCTGCCTGTCCGGTGATGAAGGCAGGAAATGGAGATGAGCAAAGTTTCGAGGATGTTGCTGCCACCAAAGCTTGCTGCCTTCCAGGACCCGGTGGCCGCCCCCTGCCCCTCTCATCTGCACAAGCAGGCCCAGGGGCCCCACCCCTGCTACTCTCTTTAACCTTAAAAGGTGTCTTCGAGCCTTCAGTGACTGTCAGATGTGGGAAAGACTGGCAGTGGAGCCCCAGAGAATTTTAACTAGGAGAGGGGCAGTGCCTTGGATCAGCAAGGAGTTGCTGGGTGGAATATTCTAGACTCTTAAAGTCAGGGAGTAGAGTGGCCCGTGCTCCCTGGTATGAGCTGGGGAGGCGGGTAGCAAGGGGTGTGCAGCATGAGAAAGCCAGGCCAGGTGCAGGGGTAGCGGTGGCCCAGCTCAGGGGCGCCTGCTGGAATCCTGGCTCCTCCAGGTACCTGCTAACTGCTGCCCACCCCTACGCCCTGCTGGTGCCCTGCTCCATCAAGACGGGCGCACTGCAGATTCTGAAGGCCGTGCACACATGGCTGGTGCACACACGGGCCATCTCCACACAAGGTTATCTCTGTTTCTGGCCAAATCCATGCAGGGCCCACCCATCTCGGTGCTGGCTCCAGGCGTGACAGGACCCTGGCTGCCCCATTCTTCACCCACCCCCTTCCCACTGGGCCTGGGCACCTACCCGGCCCAGCAGGGGACTCTCAGCTTCACCCTACCCAGGGCTGGGGGCAACCCCTGGGCCCCAGGTCTCTCAGAAAGGTCAGCACTGCACGTGTGGCAGCGTGTGGGGCGCGCCAGGCACTTGCCTACTTCCCCGTGGCCCCTTTCTTGGTTCCCACAGTGGTTTCTACAGGACCACCCTCAAGAGCTTTCCCCACTCTCTCAGAGCTGCAAATGTCCTCAGTGAGGCCACGGCAAGCCACACAGAAGCTTTGGGGCCAAGCCCCTCCTGGGAATGCTGGGCCTTTCAAGTCCTGCTCTAGGTCCTTTTAGCAATGGCAGGGACGTAAACACCATCCACACGTGAGGTTCTGAGGAGGCGGGTCTGGTGGACCTTCCACAGAAGGGGCTGCCTGGGTGGGCGCGCCTGCCCTGCTAAGTCAGCCACCTTTTCTGGTGTGTTCTGGAGCCCTGGAGAATGTGACTTGCTTACAAAGCAGCCTGTCCCGTGCACAGCACCGCGGGGGTGAGGGTAACTAAGGGTCGAGGTGTGGAGTATGAAAAGAACCATCCCTTTTCACCTTCTGCAGCCTGTTTCCTCTTCTATGAAATAAAAATAGTATCTCCTGCACTACGACAGGTCAGGAGTGAGAAAATTAATGGGGAGAAGCTGGAGGTTAGTGAGGTCCTTGTCTTAGAGGCCCCTATTTTTTTCCCACCTGGCGGCCGCTCCAGCTTTGCCAAGTAATAGCAGGAACCAGTGACAAGCCGGTCCACCAAAGATGCTTGGCAAAGTTCTCCCTTTGCCCCCTGGCCAAGATTGGGCAGGACGTTGGGGCAGGCCCATGCCTCTTGGCTTGCCCACCAGGGGTCACTGCCCTACACTGCCCCTTCTTTAATAAGCATTCTAGTCAGGCCTGGAGCCTGTGGCCAGCATTGAGCGCAGCCCTGCTTAATGCCCAGGGGACCTCAGGGCTGAGGAACCAGCTGTGGCTGAGCAAATTCAGGGATGGCTGTGCTCTTCCCTCTTGCTGTGGGACATCAGGGGACAGATGGCTCAGGCCCAGGGTTGTCAGCACAGAGGAGAGAAGGATCCTCTGTCCAGGCATATCTGGCCAGCCCGTGAGCTCTGTCCCAGGCTACCACTTCTGTCACCTGCCCTCAGTATCTGGTGGCTAGTCTCCTCCTGGGTCTGGGTACACATGGCCTTCTGTGGCTCTATGACAACCCCCCTCTCCCCGATCTCTCCTTGTTTTTCTTGTATCTTTGAAAAAACAAAGCTGAGTAAATTTAAATATCAAATTGGTTTTGATCGGCCATTCATGAATTAGGCAGCATCCCATCTAGCAAGTACAAAATGGGAGACTTTTCCAGGCAGAAGGGTGCAGGGACAGAAAAGGTTGTTACCTCATTACTGCTGACCGGGAAATGCCAGACTGACTCAGTTAAGATTACATTCCTGGGGAAGGTTGCAATCGAAATGAGGTTAGGTATTAGATCTTAGTTTGGGGAGGTGTGCTTAGCCCAAGTGACTCCATTTTGGACCTTTTGTCTTTTTAAACTGACCCCTCTGAACATGCTTCTCTGTCTCCATCCTCTCTTCTGCAGCCCTGCCTCTTAACCCTCAGGTTCCTCAGGATTTAGTCTTGACCCTTCTAGGCCATATGCTCACAACGTCAGCCACCTTTCCCCTCCCCTGGTTTCTGTTACCATCTTTGTCATGGGTACCCAGCCTGTGGTTGCAGGTCAGCCCTATTCTGACTCCAGGCCTGAGTTTGCTACTGCTTCTGAGACAGTGGGATGCCCACCAGGTAACCCACCTCAATCCTGGCACAACCACCCAACCGGCTCTCCCCCACTAACCAGTTTCTCCTCCGTCAGCAAGGGGGACCCCAGGAGTCCTGTGAGCCTCTTCACCCTCCCTGACTGCGCAGCCCCCACTTTGCCACTCCTCTTGACCCTGGTACCCCAGGGGGTTCTACCCAAGCGCCTCAGTGCCCCTTCATCTCATTCAGAATCTACTGAAGAGATGAATCTCAAAATAATTAAGCTGAGTGAAAGAGGCCAGACAGTAAAGATTATATACTATTTGGCTCTATTTGTATAAAACTAGAAAATGCAAACAAACGGTGACAGAAAGCAGATTGGTGTTTGCCTGCGGGTGGGGTAGGGGTGTATGGTGGAGAGGAGGGAAGGGGCATGAGGAATCTTGGGGGTGATGGATATGTGCTCTGTCTTGGCTGTGGTCGGGGTTTCGTGGGCCTCTATATATGTCAACACTCACCAGATTGCTCAAAAACCACAATGAAAGAGGTATGCCAAAAGGACACAGGATTGAAACCCAAAGTATAAAATAAATATCCATGAGCCCATTCTGATACAAATAAGTGATTGAATTAACAAATTGGGAGAAGAGAAATCTCCCATGCAGAAGAATTCCAAATAACTTATGTAGACACCCTGCCCTCCCACTCCATAGCTTTGGGCTGTGCAGAGCGACTTCCTCCCCAAGAGGACAGTGTGCAAAGGGGGAAGAAGAGTCACCTTACGGTGGAGACACCTCAGCCTGGGGATCAAGGTCAACGTCAGCAGTGATCAGCCCCATGGATGGCACGTGCCCCTGATAACATGTGATGCAAATGGCCCTTTACCTCTACGGTTTTCCTCCTAAAACACATGGGCCCAGGCTAGTCCTGACCAGTCCCAGTAGGTGGACATTCTCTACAAAATGCGTGACCAGCGCTCCTCAAACCTGCCAAGGTCATCAGAACCAAGTCAAGTCTGAGCAACTGTCTCGGCCAAGAAGAGCCTATGGAAATGTGACGACCAAGTGTAGCACGGGGTCCTGGATGGGACCCTGGCACAGGAAAAGCACACTGTGCAAGCCAAGGAAATCTGAAGAAAGTATGGGCTTTAGTTAAAAATAATGTATCAGTAGTGGTTCATTAACTGTAACGTGTCGTTATTGATAGAAGATGTTACTAATACGGAAAATGAGGCAGGGTATATGGAGGCTCTGCAAACTATTTTAACAATTTTTCTACAAATCTGAAATGTAAAAGTTTATTTTTAAACACTCGTCTAATTGTGCGCTTTGAATATGTAGTCCATGGTGCGTGGCTGGTGTTCCGTGTGGGAAGATTTGTTAACAACGTGCCCATTTCCGTGGCGGTTCTAGGGCCGCTCTGACTTTCTTTGACTTCTTGAATCCATAAATTATAGTATGCCGGGAAATGTCCCATTTCATTACCTATAGCATTCTCTTACCCTTTAATGTCTATGGAATCTATATAGTTCCAGCCTTTTTAAAATTTCTACTTCTGTTTTCTCGTGTCTTACATCTTTCTGTGTTAAGAATTTTTTCCAAATTTCTACCTAGACTTTTCCAAGAGCCAGCTTTTGACTTTGATATTCCTATTGTATCTCTTGTGTTAATTTCTGCTCTTTGTTTACTACTATTTTCTTTGGATTTATTCCATGGTTTCTTTTCTGAAGTTTTACTTTGGACACTTTGCTCGTGACTTTGCTCTCAGACAGTGTTCTCCTTTAACCCCACCCCCTGGGCTGGGCACTCTCCCAGTGTGTCCTGGGCTCTCAGGGTACGAAGACAGAAACAGCCTGTCGTGAGTCACACCCCCCTCCTCACACAAGCTACCTTGATGGTATCCAATAGACACCCAGCCGTGGGACCGGGGAGCACGGGGCATGGGGGTGACCTAGGAGCATTACCCGCCACCAGCTGGATGCCTGGAGCCCACTGCAGACCCTGCTCGGCGCAGGGACATGAAGTCCCCGTCCTGTGGTCCTCATGGGTCCTCTCGCCCAGAGGGACAGGCAGGAGCACCTATCTAAGGGGCGTGCTTGGGCCAGGCACCCGAGCACCAGAACCAGACCTCGTGACCTGGGCCCAGACTACAGCCCGATGAGCAGTGGACCCCGGCAGAGGGAGGGGTCCATAACAGGCTGGGCGTATAACAGGCTGTGTGGGAGTGGCCGCCTTTCTGAGCTTTTCAATAAGCAGGATCCCCTCCAGGGAGAAGGGGCAGGAGCCAAGAAAAGCTCAAGTGAGCCCTGGTGAGCCTGGGCATGAGAGATGGGCCATAGGGGCTGGAAAGCTGCTTCTGGAAACTGGTGAATCAAGCCAAGGCCCTAGGGGTCAGGCCTTTCCCTTCCTGGGTGTTTGGTCCTGCAACAGCCAAGGAGGGCCTATCTGTGGACACCAAAAGTTCCTGCTACTGTGACCGGCCTCCTGGGGCATCTGCTGGAAAGCTTTTGGGCTCTGCCCCGGGCTCCCAGAAGCCTAGTGCCCCCTGCCTGGGGACCTCTCGCCCAGCCCTTCAGGAAAGTCAGAGGGTATTGCTGTTCCGCCAACCATTCATCATTCATGGCTGGGCTGAACCCCGCGCACAAGCTCCCGGAAACCAGTGCACGGGGTCAGACTGGACTCCTCGGGTGCAATTAGCACAGAGAACACTTTGCTGCTTTCCTGAGGGGATTAGACAAGGCGTGGGGTCCGGGGCCATTTGTGGGAGAACAGGCCCCTGTGGTTTCTGGGAGCCTCGCCTCTTGGGCATGTGGGGAGGGGAGAGCAACCTGCCAGACACAGGCGGGGGGGAGGGGCAGGTCTGGAACAGCCAGATTTCTCCTGGCTTGGGGAAATGGGGATGGGAAGGCCCCGCGGTCCCTTCCAAACCCCTAACCTGGCCCCGATTCCCCTGCCCAGGAGAAAGCAAAAGTCCCTTCAGCAGTCTCTGAGTCACCTGCTTGCCCGAAGCCGTCGTCCTAGCCTTTTGCGCCCGCCTCTCTCGGCACACTCAGGTTCCCGTACGGGCCCGATGTGGCGCGCTCGGGCTCCGAAAGGACCGCGCGATGAGGGAACGCGGCGACCCTCGCGCGGACAGCGGGCCACGGGGGAAAGCTGCAGGCCTCGGCCGGAAGGCGAGACCAGAAGAATGGAACCACGCGGCGTAAGGCGGAGGGGAGTTCGGACCCCTGCCCCAAAGGCCAGAATCTACAGGACCGAGAGCCGCCTCGCACCGAGACCCCGCCCCCTCGGCCCGAGCCCCACCCCTGTCCGGAGCCCCGCACCAGCAGCAGCCGGAATCTCGCGCCTAGGCGGCGAGCAGAGCTCCGCGCCCGCCCCGCCGCCAGACCCCACTCCTCCTGACCCAAGGCCTGTCTAGCCTTCAGGTCTCCGCCCACTCCCAGAGCTCCGCCCCCCTCCCGGCCGCTGGGCGGGGCCACCCCGGGGCTGCCCGCCGAGAAGCCTAGGTGGTGGAGGCTCCGGCCCTCCGCCAGGGCTCGCCAGCCCGGCACAAGACGAGGGCTGGAACCCCCATTCTTCCCCCATGCTGCCCAATCCTGCTTCTGGGAACTTGCGGGTGCGAGAGCCGGCGCCTGCGCGTGGGCAAATTCTTAGACACAAGGTTTCTTTAGGTCCCCAACGTGTAGGGAAGTCTTTATGGTTCGGGTCACAGGAGAAATAGTGCAGTGTTGCGGGAGGGCAGAAAAAACCCAAGTCTCTGGCTCCCACCGTCTGGCAGGTGTGAAGTGTGGCTGCTTCCGCGGCCTTTAAGGACCCGAAGCCGTGACTCCTTGACACTCCGAAGGGATTAGTCTCTTTCGGTTGGGTAAATGAAATAGAAATTACTACACATTACAGACGACGCTGGGGCCCAGAGGCCACACCGGGAGCTACGTGGCCGGGTCGAGGCTAGTGTCCGGGTATTCCCTGCCTTTGGCGCGGGTCACCACCAAGTTCCGTTCCATCCACATGTTCAGGAGCTGGGGAATTTAGCGACTCCCAGACATCCCCGGGTGTGTTTCGCGGCTCTGCGGAGTGTATGAAAGCTAGACGCCGGGCAAACACGGCCCAGTCCGCTAGGGCTATCCTTCCCCACTCGGCGTCACCGTCACCCCGGCAACCAGTTAGGCGCCCGAGGCCCGGCCCTTTAAGGGAAGCCTAAACCGGGACGTCTTGGTTTCGCGCTCCCGCCCGCGGCGCCGGCCGAGTGAACATGGCCCAGGCTGCACGGGTGCTGTGGCCGGGCGGGCGCGCTCTGGCCTGGAGGTTGTGCGGTGTCCCGGCGCCCGGACTACCGGTGCAGAACCGGGCTGGCGTTGCAGGGGCGGCGGGAGGCCGGAGCCCTGCCGCCATCTCCCCCAAGGGGAGCCGCGGGCTTCTGGGGGCGGCGGCTCTGGCCCTGGGGGGCGCCATGGGGCTGTATTACACCGCACGTTGTCACCTGCGCTCCCAGGATCTCCGCGCCGAGCGCTCAGCCGCGCAGGTAAGCCCGGGCTGGACCAAGCCGCGCACAGGTAGGGACGCTGGGGTCAGCGTCGAACTTCGGGACTTCTGGGAAGCGGCAGGGTCAGGAGTCGCCCCCGCTGACCCATCGTGACCTTGGGCGAGGGGGCGATTCATCCTCCTGAGCTGTGAGAAGGTACTGGGCCCATGTTGACTTGGTTTTGACACCGAGCCCTCAGCGTCTTCATCTGTGAAATGGGGCCGCTGCTGATGCCTGCTAACTAAGATTGTTGTCTTTGTGTTCAGGTCGTTTTTCTAACTTATTTAAAGACTTTTTAAGGGGAAGATTTTGAGGTCACAGGAGAAGAAAGCCTCTTTCACTTTACCCCATTCCAAATCCTAAGGTTGTGTATTTATTTATTAGTATTATTATTAGCATTTTTATGGAACCGATGACCCTTAGACCCCAGCTGCCCTCGAAATGCTTTGTACACGGCAGGGGCACAGTCCTTATTCTGCTGGGCCCCACCACCCGCCCTCAGGTGCTTTTTCCTGGACGCAGGGTAACAGGGCTGGGTGGGAGGGGAGTAGAGGTCTCTGTATCTCCCTGCTCATCTCCATGGTCCAGCCTCAATTTCCGATCTGAATATCGAGGGCAGTGGACAGGAGCTCACCTAAGCCTTTCCTGCTGGACGTGCAGCATCCAGGATCCAGGCCCAAGGCCCTGGTACAGCGCTTCTCCCTTGGAGGTTTGGGGTAGAACCCACTCTGGCTAACGCTGGGCCACTGGCTGGCTGTGGCCCTGCGCTGCCCCCTCACCCAGAGGTCCCTGGGGTGGGGGGAGTAGGGCTGTGCACTCTGAGTTGAGACATCGCTCTGCATCTGGAAGGGCACTCCTGTGGGTGTTTGCTGTCCCCTTGGGACAAGAAGAAGAGGATGTGTGTCTTTCCAGTGTAGGACAGAGACCAGAAGGTTCCTCTGCACAGACTAGACGTCCTGCCTGGACGGCACCCTGGATTGGGGCTGAGCTGGGCTGTCCACTGCACGAGACTGCCCCCCACCTCCCTGTACCCCCTTTTTCCCTGCCCGCCCCCGCCCATTCCTCCTGATGTTCTCAGGGGCATCTTAGAAGACTCACCTAGGAAACAAGTTTGCTTGGGGGCAGGCCTGGGGACCACACCTCAGAAGCCCCTCTCCCTCTGCTCCCCACCCAGCTCTCCCTGTCCGACCGCCTGCAACTGACTCTGTACCAGTACAAAACGTGTCCCTTCTGCAGCAAGGTCCGTGCCTTCCTCGACTTCCACGCCCTGCCCTACCAGGTGGTGGAGGTGAACCCTGTGCGTAGGGCCGAGATCAAGTTCTCCTCCTACAGGAAGGTGCCCATCCTGCTGGCCCAGGAAGGAGAGAGCTTGGTGAGCTCTGGGAGCCCCCTACCATCTCCTGGGCTCTCCTGGAATACCCCTGAGTCAGGCCCTGCTTTGCAGCCCTGGAAGGAACTTGGGCTCTTGGCCATAGCTGAGAATTAGAGGGGAAGGTAGCTGGTATACATTAGATGCTCAGTAAGTGTAGGCTGCCGTCCTTCCCCACCAACACTAAACAGCAGCTGGGTCTGAGGGATGCAGACAGAGCACCAATGAGCTTAACAGGGCAGGGTCTGGAATCAGCAGGGTTTGGGTTCAAGGTACAGCTCTGCCTCTCACTGGCTTTGTGACTTGGGGCTAGTCACTTAGCCTCTCTGGGCTCGAATCTTTGTCAATCAACAGACCATACCGACCAGGTTGTAGGGAATGCCCGCCCAGTGCTTGGCTGCTAGTATGTAGCTTCTGCAGTCCACCCTGCCCCTCAGCGCCCTGGAGGCCAGGCAGGTGGGGCAGGCAGGGCCCAGAGTCCTCCCCAAACCCCCCTCTCCATTAGCCATACTTGGAACTCCCTGAGGGCTTAGGATGGGCTTCCCTGAGAGTGTGTCCTAGGGAAAGGGGAGAGCTCAGTGGGCATGGGTTTTAGGGGTGAACCCCCACGGGGGGACCAACAGTGCCCTGGTTCCACCTGAGCAGTTTCCCCAGAATGCCTGGGCGGCGGTGGTGTTTAGAGCCGCCCATCCCCACCCACGACCTAAACGACCTCTTCTCCTTCAGCAACAACTGAACGACTCCTCTGTTATCATCAGTGCCCTCAAGACCTACCTGGTGTCCGGGTAAGGGGCCCCTTGGAGGCCCAGCAGGCCACCTTTTATCCCTTCTGTCTCCAGGGAGGCCTCACCCGCATCCTGCATGGGAGCAGGGGGGGGCTGCTGCTTACATTTCTGGAATGGGCCATGACTGTCCTACTCTGAGCCTCCCCCCCCCCCACCCCACCCCTGCACATCTCCTCTGTCAGGGAAGGGTTCCTGGTGTCTGCCCCAAATCCCTCTTGCTGTAGGACCTCCTGTGTCACCCCCAAGAGGGTGGGAAACGTTTGCGGGTTGGTCCTGGCTCCACCTAGGGGCTGGGTTAGGCTGGGGTGCATAGTCACCTCAGGAGGTGAGGGCTCAGTCTCCTGGAGGAGAAAGGAGCCGGGGTGAGACTCTGGATGTGTCCCGAAGGCAGCCCCTGGAAGTCATCATCACCTACTATCCACCCATGAAGGCCTTGAATGACCAGGGCAAGGAGGTGACCGAATTCAGCAACAAGTACTGGCTAATGCTAGACGAGAAGGAGGCCCAGCAAATGTATGGTGGGAAGGAGGCCAGGACGTGAGTGGGGCTGTGGCTGCCACGGAGAGGGTTGGGGGATCTTACCCAGAGGGGCCAGGCTGAGCAAGACGCTGTGTGTGGGGGGAGCGGCGTGGGAGACCACGAGGGCTGGGGCTGAGTGTCCCTAAGGACCTTCTGCTTAGACCTCTGCTTCCCATGCATACTCTGGAGGGTCTAGATAGTGGATCTGCTCTGCTCCCCGCCTCCAAGGCCCACCTGGCCCGCCCTGTCCCCTGCTTGCCCGCAGGGAGGAGATGAAGTGGCGGCAGTGGGCGGATGACTGGCTGGTGCACTTGATCTCCCCCAACGTGTACCGCACGCCTGCCGAGGCCCTGGCCTCCTTTGACTACATTGTCCGGGAGGGCAAGTTCGGGACTGTGGAGGGCGCCGTGGCCAAGTACCTGGGCGCAGCTGCCATGTACCTCATCAGCAAGCGGCTCAAGAGCAGGTGATGGTGCGCTTGTGTGCACGCGTGTGTGTGCTGGCCTTCCTGCCGACCTCACCTGGGCCTGGGTAGGAGCCCTCTGATGGACTTCCCCATTCCTGCCCAGGCATCACCTCCAGGATGACGTGCGCGAGGATCTGTATGAGGCTGCCAACAAGTGGGTGGCGGCCGTGGGCAAAGACCGGCCCTTCATGGGGGGCCAGAAGCCGAACCTGGCTGATCTGGTGAGTGTGGTGGTGGCAGGGGTGTGCCCAGGTTGAGGGACCTGCCTCTGGGTCAGGGAAGCCCAGGCAGGGAGAGCCCAGATGTAGGCAATACCTACATTTCCCAGCTCCCCCGCCTCAGAGGCAGCTGGTTCCATCTATCATCAGGGGCTTAATAAGGGAAACCAACTGCAAGGAACTGTCTTGGTTCCCATAACTGGCATGTTTAATGGAGGGATTGACTTCAGGCTTGGCTAGATCCGGGGGCCCAGGTGGTATTACCAGGCTCAGGATGCGCCAATGCATCTCAATTCCTTGGCCCAAGGCCAGCCTTTGTCCAGTGCCCCAGCCTCCCTCCCAGTAAAAGTCCTGCTTCCTGTCCATGGGGAAGCGTTCCTGCAGCCAGGCTGACTGGCAGGCCCAGGTCTCTGGGTGGTGGGGGAGGTCTCAGGGCACGGGAGCGAGGGAAGGCATTTTCCCAAAGGAAACTCTGGGCGGGGGAAAGGGGGGCTGCTCAAAAAGGAGATGTGGGTGTGGGGCAGTTAGAACCTAGTTATCCCTCATACTTCATTCAAAGCCCCACAACTAAAGTTAGCCCTTCAGTGGGTCATGAAGCTCTGGGACAGGGGAGGTGACAGGCCCCAGGGCACACAGCTGTCAGATGATGGGGCAGGTCTGGATGCCCCACTGTCCCGCCCCTTCTGTCCCCCACCCCTCCAGGCGGTGTATGGTGTGCTGCGTGTGATGGAGGGCCTGGAGGCCTTCGATGACCTGATGCGTCACACCCGCATCCAGCCCTGGTACCTGCGGGTGGAGAAGGCCATCGCGGAGGCCCCCCAGTGACCGGAGCAGCCCACCGGGAGGAACCGGAAGACTGCAGAAGACTCTGGCTTCCCGGGACCGGGGCCATGGGACCAGCACCGGGTGATGCTGTGCAGGGGTGACAGGGTCATTCTACCTCTTGTCCACCCCCGTCCCCGCAGCATCTGTTTCTAACACTGGACATCTGCGGGGGACGGCCCCCCGAGGGGCACAGAATGGCTACCTCCCCCCACCTCCCTTTCGGGGCTCTTAGTGGCTGCCCTGTCTAACCCTGTGGGTGGGAATTGGGGTGGAATCCTGCTCTGGACAAGGCAAGCAGGGACGCCCTGGGTTAGGGGAGAACCCTGTCCTTGGCTCCTCGTGGCTCCTGTTCTTCTCAAGCACCCCCAGACTCTGTCTTGTTTGAAATAAAGATAAAAATTGCTGCCCCTTCTTGGTGGTGCTGCAGTGAGGTTTGTGGACAGGGTGAGAGGGTGGCTTTGGGTGGGGCATTGGCGGAGCTGTTTTCCTATGACCACCAGAGGGCGGTAGAGGATGCGACGCTCTGTAGGAGATGAAAACAAGGTCTGGTGCTGCCACCTTTTGGCCAACTCCAGGATTGTGTCTTCTCTGGGCAGTCATTGCAGGGACTCTATGTGCCCATCTGTAAAATGGGTTTAGCATGCACGGGTATGAAGGTAGGCAGGTAGGAAAAGCCACACCTCCCAGGGGAAAAGGCCTCAAGCTAGGAGCCCCTGCCCCATCTTGGTCATGCTCAGGTCTCCTGTGGCCTTGATGGTAGCAGAAGGCCTGAGGTGGGAATACTGCCACCCCTCACAGTGACCTTGGGCTAGCCCTTGGAGGCCAGTTAACTTCCATGGGGTTGGTGCCATCAGAGTCGATGCACCCGGCAGGCAACGCGAGGGGCATGTTTATGCAGCCGGTGGGTGGGTCTGCGGTCTGTTCTCAGAACACACTCCCTGCTGTTCCCGTCCAGGTTCCCAGAGCTCAAGGTCGGGAGCTCCAGGGAGTGAGGGGACAAGAGCGGTGAGCATGGCGGATCCCTCCTCCCTGGGAGTCGGGGGCAGGGGGTGAGCCACAGCCTAGGTCTCAACGATTGGGAGGATTCAGGTTCACTTTTGTTTGTTAGAGTGTTACATTTCACCTTGATTACTCAAATAACGTTTATTGCACATAAATAGAACTGGCAGGTACACAGAAAGATGATACCAACTAGTACCGTCCCACCACCCGAGACACCCACTTCAATTTTGGGGGAGTACAGCCTTCTATTTATTTTTTACATAGTTTATATGTCGTGCACGTACGTATTTGTTTTATATGTAATAAATATATATATTTATATATGTCTGATAGTTAAGTGGGGCCTATTGGTGGCAAGTCTTACAGCATCCCTATGAAGTAGGTACATTTCACAGGCGAGGAGACCGAGGCACTGGAAAGGTTAAGTGAACTCCCCGGTGTCACACAACTAATATGTGGCAGAGGCAGGATGTGAGCCAGACCCCCTGGCTCTGGAGTCTGATCTTCATCACAGGGTCGCATGGCTCCTCTCTCTAGATGAGGTTTTATTTTAAATAAAAATGTAGGTCACACACAGAAGGCGCTCAATTCCAGGTGAGACACTGTTCTCCCTCATCCTGCCTGATGATCGTCTAGCACCCCACGGCACACAGCGTTCCCTCGGACGACTGATCCCTGGTTTATTTGCCCAGGCGAGTGGGAAGGACTTTGTCAGGCAGAAGTGGCTAACAGGGAACAGGAGGTATAATGTGCTGAGTAATGGCCCCCAAATATATCCAGGTCCTAACCCCTGGAAGGTGTGAAAGTTACCTGATGTGGTAAAGGGACTTTGTAGATGGGATTCAATTCATGATTTTGAGGTGGAGAGTTTTCTGAATTACCTGGGTGGGTCCTAAATGTAACCATAAGCATCTTTCGAAAAGGGAGACTCGACCCCAGAAGCAAGAGGCTAGAGTCATGAGGAAGCCGTCCCAAGCCGAGGCACGCAGGCGGCCTCCGGAAGCCAGGAGGGGCAAGGAATTGGGTTCTCTGGGAGGGGAACTGGGGCTCCAGAAGGAACCAGCCCTGAGGACACTCGATTTCAGCCCAGTGAAACTAATTTTGGACTTCTGGCCTCTAGAACTGTAAGAGAATACACTTGTGCTGTTTTAAGACACACTTTTTAACAGCAGCCATAGATACTAATGCAAATGGTACTGGCCTGTGCAGTTAGGGAAGAGAGGGCTACAGCTGTGCCCCGTCTGTAAAATGAGGGGGTGGGGCTTAGGCTCTGGCTGGTGTGGGCGGGGCCAACGCTCTTGCTCCAGCCCCCACAACTGCTGTGGGGAGATCAACGTTCCTCCTGGGTACCCGGGGCTGGGCGGGTGAGGACAGCAAAAGCCTGAAAGATCACTCCTTTGTGGCCCGGCCGGGAAGCTGAGAGCAGGAGGCCTGGGTTTCTCTTGTTCACTCCTGGGCCTGGGACGAGCCCCTGGTTCTGCCTGGCCTCAGTTCTCTCATTCTCCCTTACTCCCTGCCTTACTCCACCCTATCCTCCCGCCGGCCCTTCCCATCCAGCTCTGGCTGGCCTTTCCAGCCACTGTGACCCGCCGAGCTGGTCTGCTCCAGCTTCCCCGCCTGCCCTGGAGACCAGGGACCAAGGTCCACACCCGGGCCGCTGTGCCCAGCACACGGTTGCTCGTGGTCTCACCCTTACCCTACATTCCAACCCGATCAGACAAGCAAGATCGGGGCAGCCCAGCCAGCAGCGGAGGCCAGGAACATGGCCTCAGAGTTGGCCAAGCTGGTTTGAATCTCAGCTCAGCGTTCACCCTGTGTGAACCCAGATGAGTCCCTCCTCTCTGAGCTGTGAGAAGGTACTGGGCCCATGTTGCTCATGAGGCAACTGAGGCTCAGAGAGGCATGAGATTTGCCCAAGATCCCACTGCCAAGGTGCCGGGATTGATTAAGCACAGACCTGCCCCACTGGTTCTCTGTGGCCTCCTGGCCTGGGAGAGTGGAGGGCCACAGACCTCCTGGACCAGGGACCAGGTAGGTACTCCTCGGTGAAGGTCCCCAGAGGTGGGTCATGGCACTGTTCCAGCCCTGGGGCAGCCCACCGTCTTTACCCCCAGGCAGGAAGCACACTGGGGGTCCGCTGGCCTGCATAGAGGGCCTTGCTCATGGCGAGGTCCTAGGCACGTCCCTTATGCTCCTGGAGCCTCGGTTTCCCCATCTGTAGAACGGGGCTGTAGTGGCAAATTACCTCCTACAACTGCTGAGGGTTAAGTGGGGTCCTGGTTGGCAGCGCCCCAGCTGGTGCTCCATAAATGGCGCCCCCAGGATTGAGAGCCGACCTCTCATCTCTAGCTTCAGGAAGGAGGTTGAAGAGCACCCCCATACACACACAGCACAAGTGGCTTCCCCACCCCCACCCTGCTCTCAGGGTAGATTTCCCCTCAGATGCCAGAGATCTCAGAGATGCATGAAGCTCCTCACTGGGAGGCTGGAATGGAAAGCATTTCAGTGGAAATTACTCTGTGTGTTTGGAATCCTGGGAGGGGAGGGGACCCGGGAGACGAAACTGCTTATTAAGGACCAGACGATTCCAAAGCCTTCTGGACTCTTTCCAACAGCCTTTCCAGGCGAATCTGGAGGCAGACTCTGAAATGAGGCTCACTGGGCTCAGATCCGGGGTTGGCAGGGCTGCGTTCCTTCCGGAGGCTCCAGGGTTGACTCTGTTCCTGCCTTTTCCAGCTTCGAGAGGCACCTGTATTCCTGAACTTGTGGCCCCTTCCTCTGTCTTCAAAGCCAGTGACCTCGGGCAGATTCCTTGCACCACCTCTCTGGGCTCTCTCCCCACCTCCCTCACCCAGGCAGAGGAAGATCTGGGGATTTTCTGGGGCCACACAGGTCACCCAGGCTCAGCTCCCTATTTTAAGGTCAGCTGATTAGCAACCTTAATTCCATCTGCAGCCTTCACCCCCTCGGCCCCGGTCACCTAATCCACAGGTTCTTGGGGACCAGGATGCGGATGCCCTCGGGAGGGGGCGTAATTCTGCCTACCACACTATCACTTGGGTGGGTTTCCTTCAACTGGGAAGTATTCATTAAGCACCCAGTGGATGCCCGGCACCTGCTGGAAACAGCAGTGAAGACAGCCAACACATACCCAGCCCTCACGGGGGAAACAGAAAAACCAAGGAATGAGAGGGAGCAGTAGAGTGGATGGTGAAGTGTGCTCCCAAGAAAATGAAGGGCTGGCTTGGGTGGGGGGCAGGCAAGGCCTCGGTAAGAAGGGGACAGGACAGACGGGGGGCGGTGAGGGGAATGAAGGGGCAGAAGAGAGGATGGTAGGAGGGCTGGCTGGGAGGGCTCAGAACGTGAGCCTCCTCGAGGCACCTCCGAGGGTTAATTTGGTGCTGGAGACGCCCCTCTCCTGGCTGGATGGAACTGAGCATCTGGGAGGAACCCAGGCCACCACCCCAACGGGGAGATTGGACAGGATGGGACAGGTTGGAGGGGGCACCCCAGTTTGCCAAGACCCTATGGTCGGGAAATGATCTGTGCCCGTGGCCTTGACCACAAACTACGGAGGCAAATCACATATTAGCTTCCCATGGCTGACAAGTCACCACAGACTCAGAGGGCCTAAACCAACAGGAAGTCCTTCTGTCCTGGTTCCAGAGACCTGAAGTCTGAAAACTCAGAGGTCGGCGGTTTGGTTCCTCCTGGAGGGTCTGAGGAAGGCGCTGTTCTTGCCTCTCCTCTCCATTCAGGGGGCTGCCAGCATGTAATCTGTGGCAGTTCTGGCAGACATGGCACTACAGCCTCGGGCTGCCATCGCGCGGTGTTCTCCACGTCTGTGCTGCTGGGTCACTGCCCTCTTCTATGACACCAGCCATTGGATTTAACGAAATCTGGTATGACCTCATCTTAACTGGACTACATCTGCAAAACCCTATTTCCAAATAAAGCAACATTCTGGGGTCCCCAGTGGACACAAATCTGGGGGGAGCACATTGTTCAACCCAGTACTGACAGTTTCACCGGCGGGCACACTTCCATGCCTCCCTAAAGCCTCTGAATGCCAGAGCTGCGGGCAGGTCCCCCAAGCTGCTTCACAGTCCCCGACCTGTGGCACCCAGAGCTACCAGGGGACTGGAGTGTTGACTGTTATCTACGAACATCTTACTGAGTTCTTTGGGCATCGGGCACTATGTTAGGGCTGCAAACACAGCCTGGGGTGACAGGCAGAAAGCAAATAAAGCCAGGTAGGGGCTCCAACATCCCGTAGAAAGAGGGACAGGAACCACTGGGAGGCTGGGGAGGGGCAGCCAGCGAGGTGAAGCTGGGTGGCGGCTGCAGCCACTCCAAGCAGGAGGGAGTGACCAGCTCTGGCTGAGGCTGAATCAGAGGGGAGCTGGGGGCACCACCCAACTCATCAATCAGAGGGCACAGTGGCCTGTGGAGAGCACCCCAAACCCAACGAACACACATGCAACAGACAGAGTGTCTCCGAGAAACCCAGATGGGGTGGCTCTCTTGTTTTCTATGATGAGAAAACTGGGTTCATTTTCCATGTGAACACTCCACACCACCAAAGTCCAGATCAGAAAAATCACAGATCCGTCATCAGCTTTGAAACAACTTTATTAGAAGGCTGTTTTAAATGACAACTTCCAATTCGTTCTTAATTTGCTTTTCCACCAATTCCGGTTATAAGTCTATTTATATAGAACAGTGAATTTTGCATTGACCTTTGCATCCCATTTCAGTTGTCCGCGCCAGCCGCTCTGGTGGAATGACGCGCGCGGCTGCGAGGCTGCAGGCTGGCCGCTTTACCGGGCAGGGCAGCGCAACAGGGGGCTGAGCCGGGAGGGAGGAGCCCACCTCTGGGCGGGGTGGGCGGCTGGCCACCCTCTCCTCTGACCCCCATCTCAAACTCACAGTGATAGGCACCTCGCTGCCCTGACATTCAGAAATGGGGAAACATGGAAATCCTTCTGGTCTGAAAAGGGGTTTGGACTTCCATCTTCCATGGAACTGAGACTTCGCCCACGCCTCCCAACCCCAATCCAACCCTCAGATCCTAAGGCTTCCTGGGTGCACGACCCGCCCCAGCCTGCCCTTCTCTCGTGTGGGCAGTGGCTGAAGGTCGCTCCTTTCTCTCTTCGCCCCACTTCTCGGGTGTTGGAAAGGTACAATCAACCATGAACATAAATATGAATAAAAAATGAACTTGAAAATGACAGGCTATTAATTAAACAAATCTATAAAAATAGTTAGGACATAACTCTGTTCAAATAAATACGAAATAAATAGGCCCCACGCAGGGTGATAGGTGCATCAGTGGAATGTGAGGCTGGTCCCACTCCACCCCATTTGGGACCGGACGTGCATCCCCCGGGGCGTCAGAAACAGACTTTAATGCAGTCAACCAAGCTATCTACTTGCTGTCTTCCCTCTGGAAGCACAGAACTTGCGCATCTGTCCAGCTGGTCTTTCTGAACAGAACCTCCTTCTCAACAACGCATAACGAAGGCCACCCACCCCTTTTCCTTCTCAGCAGGGCACACGGACACAGGGCAGAGACTGGCCTTCCTGCTACGCCACTAAGCCCCACCACCTTCATGCCGCCGCAGGGACAGAGAGCTGCTTCTGAGCTAGTGCCAGTCCTGTGAGTGTCCGGGGCCAGCTCAGAGCACCAGGGGACCCCAAGCAGCATGAGGCAGAAGCTTCCAGGTTTCAAGACCAGCACACGCCTCCAAGGAAGCCATGCACCCGGGCACGAGGCAGCCAATGGTGGGGCTGGGCCTTGCCCCTGCATGCACACACGCACGGTGCCCAGGTGAGGGTGAGCACACAGCCAGACTCCTCCCTCTTCCCTGCACAACCTGGGCACAGGCGATGCTCTCAGGGTGACGTCAGGTGGAAGCACCTGTCCCCTTTCATGGACTGAGGGGAGAGGAGTGAGGCGGGTCGCGGGAGTGGGCTGGTAGCCCTCCTCCTCCCATATGAAAACAGCAGTGAGGAAGAAGCAAAGTGGGCATGGCGAAGATGCCCGGCGGGCCAGAAGGCAAGAGCCCACGGCCGAGGGTCTGGGTGGGAGGAAACGGTGGAGGAGCTAAGCTGGCCTCCAAGCCCTGCTGTTTGGCAGGTGCTGCAGGAAATGTCCTGTCCCTACTGCGCATAAGCCTGTGTCCTGCTGACCCCTGGGCCCAAGGAGTACCCTTGGCTCTCCCCTGGGCCAGACACGAGGGTCGGCCACGGTCAGCAGGACAAACCCAGGGGGCCTGCCAGCACCCCCCACCCTTGTGGGCGCGTCCCAGGGTTCTCACAGCTTGGCTTAAGTCAGCTTAGTGTCGGCGCATTCACAGAATGAGATGGCTCCACATCCTGGGCCGCAGGCCCAGCATCGAGAGTCCGTCGGGCGGGGCCAGCCTCCCTCCCGTCACCGAGACTGCACGCCCAGCGTGATCTTCAGGTTCTCGTACACCACGTAGCTGATGCTCACGGCTGGGATCACCTTCATGAAGTTGGGCGCCAGCCCCCGGTACAGGCCGAAGGCTCCCTCCGTCCGCAGGATCTGTCTAAAGAGGCTGCTCATGGTCACCTCCGGAGCGCCCTCGATGGAGGCTGCAGGGAGAGAGGCCGCTCGTCAGAGGCCTTTTGGCAGCTCCTCCCTGCATCCCCTCCTGCCCAGGGAGGTGGGCCCCTGGGGCTGGTCTAGGACCAGCCTTACCTTGGGCCTGCATCCGGGTCCTGACCAGAGCCAGTGGGTAGCTGGCCAGCTGGCCACAGGTGCTGGACATGGTGCCACAGGCCAGGAGCACGAACACCCCAGGGTCCGCGCTGCTCACTGCGTAGCGCTGCAGCCAGGCGTTCTTGAGTGTCTGAGAGGGGAGCGGTGCAGGGGTGAGCCAAAGTGCCTGTGAGTCCCGGGTGGGGCTGGGGGGCTGGGGGAGACCCAGTTATTGCATCCCCATAACATGGGATCCTGAAGCCACTGCAACCTGACTCTCTCCGCCTGGGCTGGCTGAGCTCCTGGCCCGCCCGCCCTTTGTTTCTGCTGTCACTAGGGACTCCCAGGTAGGACAGGAAATGGAGATGGGGCAGGGAGAGCACAGCACCCCCCCCCCCGCCCCCCCGCAGGGCATCCTGCTCTGGAGATCTGCATGCTAAGCCCCTAGGGGGCAGAACCTGGGGGCAGCCTGGGGCAGGAGACCCTTGTCATGAACGGATGAATCTGAAGGAGACATTCTTTGGTGTTGGTTCCTTATCCCAGCCATCGCCAGGGGTCTACAGGCAGGGAAGTGGTGGGGAGGGGGTTTCTGAATCTCTCCTAGCAGTTCAAGGGGCCTGAGCCCCCCAGGGCCTCACCTCGTAGACAGCTAGGTCGATCCCAGCGTAGGGGATGATCCCCAGCATGTTGGGAATGTAGCCTTTGTAGAAGGCGGCCATCCCCTCTCTGGCCAGGATCTTCCTGGCACAGTCCAGCATGCCTGAGTACTGGCCTGTCTTGCGTAGGGCCATCCGGGTCTTCAGAACCTGCAGAACCCAACGAAGCGACAGAAGCGTGAGCACAGCCCACCTCTCTCCCTCAAGCCCACGCACACTGCCCAGGATCACGGCGGCCCCTCACCTCCATCGGGTAGATGCTGCTCTGAGCGATGGCCCCCGCCAAGGACCCTGCCACAAGTCTCTCATGAATCCTCAGGGTCTCCTGGTCACTCCCGACAAGACGCTTGATCTACGACAGGAAGCAAACAGACTGATGCACCCTGGATACCCGCACCCCTGCCCCGCCCTTCCTCACACAGCCGGTCAGGTTTAGATGAGACACGGTGTCCCTGGCCCATCCGATGTTTTCCAGGAATGGAAGGAACTGACCCACAATGCAACCAGCGGGAGAACTGGGGTCAGACCCAGGCCTCCCACTTCCCACCTCGCCCCGCTGTCCCTTGGGTACAATGGTTGACTCCAGGTTCTGGGGCATCAGCGGGGCAGAGGCCTCAGCCCAGGGGAAGCTCAGCAGGTGGCTGCCAACCGACCACTCTCCCTGGGGAACGGGCTCCTCACCTGCTCATAGGCCATGAATTTGATAGCCGACTCGGGGGCAATTTTGAGGACATTGATGCCGTTGCCACGCCAGAGTGACTTGGCCCCTCCCTCTCGGATCATCTGGGTGAACCCACCCACGATGCACATGTTGTTGCTGCGGGAGGCATGGACCTGGGAAGGGAAGGACAAGGGTCAGAAAGAACTTGGTGGCCATGGGGCTGCCACCACCCGACAAAGAGCCTTTTCTCACTGGTCAACCCCCAAGGTTGACAGGCAGGTTCTTCCCTGAGACTCAAACACGGCTACTGCAGGTCCAGCTAGGTCTCGCCATGTACCTACTGTGTGCCAACATCGTGCTAAACACCTCCACAACAACTACTTTTTTAAATTAAAAAAAACTAGCTCTTTATCATGGAAACATTTCAAATATGCACAACAGTACAGAGAACTACACAAGGAGTGCCCATGAACCCGTGATCAGCTTCCACCCTCATGATACCAGAGCCAAGCGGCGTCCCACCCGCCGGGTTACTTTAAAGTATACGGCAGGGTGGCCCTGGCTGGTGTGGCTCAGTGGATTGAGTGCAGGCCTGTGAACTGAAAGGTCACGGGTTCGATTCCCACTCAGGACACGTGCCAGGGTTATGGGCCAGGTCCCCGGTCGGGGAGGGGGGGTGTTTTCTCTTCCTCCCTCCCTTCCCCTCTCTCTGAAAAGAAATAAAATCTTTAAAAAAAGTAAAGAAATAGAGTATATGGCAGGATTGTGTCATTTCACACAAGCAAAATGTGAAATATTTTTCACAACATCAATATCAACAGCATCCCTGGGAATTTGGTGACGAAAACAAACAGAGAAGGGAGGTGATGTGCTACCAGCCCTTTTGGCTCAGAGGAATGAATTTCTGGGGGTCAAGCGACCTGCCCAAGGTCACACAGCTGTGATGGCGGGGTGGGGTGGGGTCAGATTCCAGGCCGAGAGTTCTTTTCCTTGAACCACTCCACTTCCAAGAGGTGGTCACATTATCCTCAACAGGCTTCAGAACAAGGCAGGCCCAGGAGGGCAAAGGGGGAAGGGAAAGGATGACATCTTTTCTGAGCAGGAAAGTGCCAGAACAAACAAGGGGACAAGGGGCAACTGGCCACTGTTCAGAAGGTGCTGAAGTCCAATAGCGCATACTTGTGCGGCGTGATTTTGCAACCCTGCCCCTGACGTTGGTCTAGCTTATCTCTGCCCCGTGGACATGGAGTCAGACGTGTGGCCACGACAATGGTGCCTGGGCCAGGTGAGCATGGGCTCACACCTTGCCCCTGCATGAGGGAAGTGCCTACAGAACGGTTCCTGCCACACCCTGTTCTCACTGCTTCACCTGCCCACTGCATGGCCCTGTGATGTGACCCCTGACTTAAAGGCCTCAGATAAGACGAGATCAGCTATGTGCCCAGGTGTCCCAGGGTGACCCAAGCCTGGACCTCCCGTTGGCCTTGTCCAAGCAGTAATAGCAATCTCATTTATTGGGACGGGAAAATATGAGCCCAAAGCAGGACCTTAGACAAGGGCAGGAGACCAACCAACCATGGAGCCCCAGGGTGGAAACCAGGGGGTGTGGGGCCTGTTCTGCCACGTACCTGCATGAGCACTTTGAGTCGGTCCAGGGGC
Source organism: Desmodus rotundus (assembly GCF_022682495.2). Lineage (NCBI taxonomy): Eukaryota > Metazoa > Chordata > Mammalia > Chiroptera > Phyllostomidae > Desmodus > Desmodus rotundus. The sequence goes on from NC_071387.1 coordinate 6,017,528, forward strand.
GCTGTGCAGGTTCTGGACACGGCCCCGGCCCCACCTCCGGCCACCAGGTGTCTCCACCACATTCCCGTCTGTCTCTCCTCCACTGTGAACTCATCGGGGACTGTCAGATTCTCACCCACATCAAAGATCTGTGAGGAAGACCAACCAGGATCAAACAAACAGGCCCTGGCGCCTGCGGCAAAGCTGGCGGTGGACAGCGAGGTCCATAATGTTCCACCGTCTAGAATGGCTGGCACCCCAGGGAGCCACCCAGATGGTGAGAATGCCAAGAACTATGGGTGGGACACTGATGCACCTCCCCCCGTCCCTCTGAAGGTGGCAAAGCTCTGTTCCCTGCCTGTGGCCCAGAGGCAGAGGCCCTTGCAGAGGCCCAGGCACGGAATGGGAGAGCGCAGCTGGAAGGAAGCAGCTTCAAAGCCCCGCAGACAGCCTGCCCGTGGCTGCCCGGGAGCTCCTGCAAAAACAGCTTGCACAGGCATTTCGGTGGAGGGGTGCCAGGCTGGCTGCACTGAACCCATCTAGCCGGGGGTAAAATCCTCCTGAAACCCGCCATGTAACCGGATCCTGCTGGCGGGACATTATGTAACGCCTCGGCTGTGTACTGCCCTCTCCTGAGTGGCACCCTGCCTGCTCAGACAGAGCCAGCTCTGCTCTGGCCTGCGGCTGCAGGCCAGACTCACGGGTCACTGGTCCACATACTTTCACCCTACAAAGGTGCCAGGTGTCCCCGGAGGGTGAGGATCTGGGCACTGCAGGACACACCAGAAGGATCCCTCGGTCTCCCCTGCTGGAGCTGACAGCCCAGGTGGATCCCACTAAAACCGAGGGGGTGTGCAGCAGAGACCAGCAGAGGGCCGCGCCCTGCATGAAGGGGGCTCAAGGGCAGGGGACAACACAGACCCCACCAGCGAGGGTGCCGATCTGCACTTCTCGGTGACAGCTCTGACGAGGTGAAGGGGCAGCATGTGTGGGATGCAGGGAACGTGTTCTTCTGCCGTGCAGAGAACCAGCACACAAAATGGGGTGGTCGGGGAGAACCCTAACAGCAACAATACCATTTGTTCCCTGGAGCGAGCCCCTCGCTCACTCACACTGGCTTTGGGAGCGGTGTCTGAAGTGAGCCTTGAAGAACAGGCAGCCCGTGGGGGTGGGCAGGCGCCTCTGGTGGAGGGACCATGTGTTTGGGGAGTGGTCAGGCCGTTCAGGTGGGTGGAGTATGGGAAACAGAGAGGGTGTGTGGAGGGCTCTATGGGGCTGGTAGAAGAGTGGACAGTCTCGCTGTTGAAGGGGAAGCAAGTTGGGACCCCTACCCCCCACCCCCGGGATGGGGACTGATGATGGGCGAAGGGAACCCCGTAAATGGACAAGGGAAAAACCGCCTTCAGGCTGTGGGAGCATGGGGCTCACCGTGGAATGCTTCCAGTACAAGATGATCTCGGGGATGTTTTCCACGGGGTGCAGAAGGTGGTAGTCCCTCCACTCATTCCAGTCGATGGTCATCGTGCCATTTTTGTCCATGCTGCAAGAGGGGCACACAGTTGCGCACGTGTGAACAGGCCCCACCTGTCAGCCGCACCGCCCTCCTCCAGGCGAGCCAAAGGCAGGCCAGTGGCCACCGAGGAGAAAAGGCAAGGCGGCTCCACACCTCACTTTGCACAAACATGGCATATAATGGCCCACAAGAACCCCATTCTCATCAGGCACAGAGGAGAGGGAGGGAGGCAGTCACCAGGGTGACGCGGATACTTACTAGGTGACAGGGCCCCAGAAGTGGCCCGTCCGTATTCTGACAGACGGACAAAGGAGAGTGCAGAGGAGAGAGGAGAAACAACACAGATAAGCTCAGAGCGGACATCAGTGAGGCAGCCACACAGCACAGCACGAGGACGCGCCCCCCAGCAGCTGGGAAGTGGCAACAGGGGCTGCGGGCCGGGACCAGCCAGCCTTGGGTTGCGGCGGTGTGGAGAGGCTCGGCCAGGAAAGGAAGCCGCTCTGGGGGCTGTTCTGTGCGGCTTCCCCGCATGGCAGCAGCCACGCCGCCCCCAGGACCACCGCTCCCCTTCGACCTGCCTTTCGGGGCAGCACACCTGACTACTGTGTTACATCTGCCTTAAGGGGAGGGCTGCCACGGGAGGGTGTTCCTTGCTCACCTTTCACCTACTCGAAACGTCCCCCCTCCCCACTACCCATTTCTCTTTCAGGGTCACTGGGGATCGGGCACACTTCCAGGTGACCAGTGGTTCTTCCAATAAGAGCTGACCTGGAACCTGGGGAGGGGTTACTTATTCATCCCTCCAACTACCAGAAGCCAAAGGTCAGAGAACAGGGTCAGTAATACAGAGAATGACACCAGAGTTAGTGCAAGGACGCTTCTTTTGTCACACTGTTTCGTTACACCAGTTACGGAGACGGGCTGAGCACTCACCTCTTGAGAATTTTCTCTGCCTGCTGTTCGGATATCTTGACCCCCAGGTCCCGCAGGGACTGCATGATCTCCTGAGCATCGATGCGCCCTGTGAGGACAGAGGCTGTGAGCCGGCAGCCAGGCCCAGGGGGCACCCGAGGCCGGGCCGGCCGGGGCTCCGGAGGCAGTGCTCACCGTCATTCTTTTTGTCCAAACTCTTGAACACCAGCCTCAGTTTCTTCTCGTGATCTTGGAGATAATGGACGAACTCTTCAAAGTCTAGCTGCCCATCGAGATCTTTATCGCCAGCTTGTACAATTTTCTATGAAACAAAATAAGGTCTTGTCCTTTAGCTCATGCACTAGCCTGTCCCTTGTGGGGCCCCGTTCCTAGGAAGCAATTGCGCTAACCCGTGAACAGAGCCCTAATGACCCAAGAGGCTTCCCCTGCTCTAGTCCCCACCACTCAGATCCCCAAAGGCTGGCCAGAACCCAAGCACGAGCCCACCTTTGCGTTCCTCACAAGCAAAGAGAAAAAGGTGCTCCCCGCCACAGTCCCCCGCTCCCCAGGAGTCCTTCAGGCAGAGGCCGGCGGTGGCAGGCCGGGTGAGCTTTTGTTCCAATAGTTCTCAAGACCAGCTCGTTGTTGCGCCAGAGTCAGCTGCTTGGCTCCCCTGCAGCGCTACTCCTGGCGCCGGGCCCCAGCCCACATGCTCTCTGCCTAAATGTGCAGAGAGCCCTGGAGCCCAGATTCCCCCAGGAACTCCACAGTTTGCTCTTTTTATCCTAACAAGTGGCGGTGTCCCAGACCAGTCGGGTGGCCAGGGAGAAGGTGTGGGGCAGAGCTGGCCCCTGCCAATGCCTGCTTGGCAAAAATACGGCTAGACAGAACTCGAGGCTGGAGAAGCAGTGAGAGCCACAGGGAGCTATTTCAGGGCATGTACTTGACGGCAGCGCTGGTCTCTGGTTGCGGGGGAGCCTGGAGAATTAACCAACCTCAGCTCCCTCAGCCAGGCACTGAGCAGCAGGGGAGCTCTGCAGGGGAGTTCAGTGCCCCAAGAGGCTGGAAGAGACCCTGCGGCTCTAGGTTCTAACCTGGGTCCTGCTAAGTGCATTCGGGCTAGCTACCCGCTGAATCCTCGCAATCAGCTCTAGGATGCAGGCACCATCACTTCCCCACTTTACAGAGCAGGAAACAGAAGCTCGGAGAGGTTAAGTCCTTTACCCCAGGTCACATAGCTAGGGAAGTGGTGGGCGGGATTCAAGCCAGGCTTGTTGGACTCCTAGGCCACCTCCCTAGAGATCCTGCTGCCATCCGAAAGGTTAACTTCAAGAAGGTGGGGGACATACATGAGTCACTCCAACCCAGCAACACCCAGAAAGTAGGAACAAAAATCTCCGAAGGAAGATGGTTATAATCTTCCCACGTCGACCAATTCTGTCAATGAGAATCCATTCACTATCTACACACCAATACGGACTCAAGTCTTTAGACCAGTGCGTTTGGAAACTGACACCACTACCGTCAGGCTCTCTGAACCACCTGACTGCTCTCTGATTGCTCAGCCACCAAGGGTGCAAGGAGGAGGCCTGGGCAGACACCCTGTCACCTAACTAGATCCCAGGAACAATGCAGCAGGTGTGGCTGGAATGCAGGACCAGAGCTGGTATTTCATTTACTATCTGAAGTCATGTTAACTTCCTGAGTCTCTTGCGCTCTAGATTTGTGGCAGGAGCGGAAACAGACTCTCCAGCTGTTTAGGGAGGAGGTGAATGGCAGGAACAAAGCTCTTTGGTATCGGCTGCCCCTCCACCAACGCAAACCATACGCCTGATGGGGTGGGTGTGCTGTGACACAGGCGTTCTCAGGACGGCTGATTTCCAAATCATCTCCCACTCCTTGCTTCTACTTCAGAACGAATGGGCCTATGTCTGCCTCCTCCCCAGGATACGCAAACCAGCACCCCCTGCACACCACCTGACCTCTGCCACCATGAATGCTCGGGGAGGCATGGAACCGGATTAACAGAGAAGCTGGGGTAGCCCTTTAGGAGGCAAGCAACCTCCACAGCCTGTAGCTCTCTCCCCATCTTTAAAACGGTAATGATTTCTGCTGCCTCCCTGCGCCAAAGGGGCGTCTGGGAGGCTCCCTGCACCTTGCGCGCTGGTTTGTTTCACCCAGGGCACAGCTGGGCCAGCTCCAGCCTCTGCAGCTCTGGTCCCAACTCCTGGGCCTCCAATGAGAAGTCTCTCCCCTGCTGTGTCCTCATGGCCTCCTCCCTCCAGCTCGAGAAACACCCCACAGCAGCTGGATTGTACTCCCTTCTCAGGAAACTCCTCCCGCCCCCAACAAGAGAATTCCTTTCCATCTGTCCTACAAGTGGCTTCCCTATAATTCAAGACTTGGAAGTCACATGAAAGCCAGTCATTCCTGTGAAGTAGCCCTTTCACCAGCTACGGCTACATGACAACTGGGGAAAAACGCTCCCATATCACAGGTGACCCCCTACCAGCACTCATCCATTCACTTAACCATCACTGATGAAATGCCCGCTGCCCTTCTGGGTCCAGCCTGGCCGGCCCGGCCCCTATACACACCTGCTTCCACTGGCGGAAGGTGGAGAACTCCTGGGAGGGGATAAAGACACTTAGTTTGAAGATGGACTTCAGCTCGGAGGGAAGGCCCTTGGACTCGAAGTACTGGAACTCGGTCTGGGCCTCCCCGATGAGCGGCACGTACAGGCACAGGCAGAGCATGCTGGCGGGGAGAGCCGGTGCTCAGCGGCTGCCGCGGAAGCGGTTCTGGCAGCGTGGAGAATGGGGAATGCTGCCGGCAAACTGCGCAAGATATGCCGGGGCACAGCTGTCATTGGCTGCTCAGGCCCCGCCCTTCTACTTAATTGAAAAAACTCGGCCACTCTAAGTCCTGCCAACAGCCAATGAGCACAAAGCCCTAGATTGCTCAAGAGAGAGACGTAAAGGCTGCCGTCACGCTTGCTGCTCCCTGCTCCCTCCGGGAGTTAACTCTTCCAAGACAGGCAGAGCTCGCTGCCTGCCCCACCTAAGTACCCTGTCCAAACAAACCTTCACCCTCGCGCTGCCAACCGCGCCAAATGAACAAATAGATATTTTCCACAAGGTCCCCAAACACGTCACATAATACGGCGACTTTCTCCCCTTCTTTCATCCAACAGAAAAAGAAGTGGATGCAGAGGCCGAATCAATGCTCCCTGACAACGGCCCAGCTTGGCAGTAAGGGCAGAAGGGGGGAGTGGGGCGGGGCGGGGAGCCAGGTCCCCAGCCACCCGTGAAGTGGCCACACCGCAGCCTCATCATTCACAGTAGCTGGCCAAGTCCTGGATCCAGGCTGCCGTGGCTCCACGGCCTTCTCGGCACAGCTCTGACTAGCTCCAGTGACCCCTTCCAGGCCACTCCACGTGTGAGCACCTCAGAAGCCACCCATTCCCCTGCAGGTGTCCCTGGGGGATCCCGCAGCACTGAGGAGCTGACATGTTGGGGCCAGGGTGAGGACACATTGGGCTAAAAGGTCGCTGTGCTGAGGGACATCCCGGCAGCACCAACGTGGGGCCAGCCAGGGCCTCACTGCGACCCACCACCCACCGAGGTAGCCTTCAGGGGCGGGTCCCCTAAGCACAGCTGGTGGTGCCGTGTGCCTGCAGCTTTCCAGCCTGCAACCGAGCTGTTCCACGTGGACATGTGACACTTCACATCAATTGAAATGAAAAGTTCAGTTCCTTGGTGGCATAGCCACAGCCCAGGTGCTCCACAGCTGCAGGCACTCAGCACAGCCACCATCACAGAAAGCTCTAGAACGCCCCGTTGAGGTGAGGGTGAGAGGAAACCTCGGGTCCCGCAAAGCCAGGATCTGATCTTCATTTCAGGGTGATCCCCTGGGAGGAGCCTGCGATCTCTACCTCACCCCCTCCGCACAGAAAGTGTCAGAGACTCTTGCTGCGGAGGAAGAGACAGTCACGGGGCAGGGAAGGAAGGCGGTGGGGCCTGTTCCCGCGGCAGCGCACCGCTTCCTAATATAGAGCGACTGGCACCAGCGGGAGGGACGGCAGCGGATGGCCATCCTGCGGGGGCCAACCAAAGTAAGAGGAATTTCTCATGACGCTAAAAAGCTCTTCGTGAAGAACTTGAAAAAAGGATTTTAAAAATAACATGAGGCAGGTTTTATGAACTCCTGGGACATTCATGCCTTTCTCAAAGGAGTCTGGCGATGAGTCTCTGTAACAGACCCTGGGCTTCACGAGGGTGGGGCCAGAGGCAGCTCAGGCAGATTCCCACTTAAACCCCAATGCCACTAAGCTGTCTCTTAAGCTGTCTGATCCAGAATGTTTTGTTGGGGGGCTATTTTTATCTCTACAGCTGGGATTCTTGAAGGCAGGAGGCTACTGTTTCAAGCGTTGGTACCTCCTGGTGCGGAAGGAGCCCTTGCCTTGACCATGGAAGGTGCTGGATATAAACAGCTTCTGAATGAATGAATTGGGCCTGGCAGGCCTCTGAGACCCCAATTTCATCCACCTCAACAAGATAATGTATTTTTCTTCTTTTAAAGGAGGTTCACATTTATAAACAAAAGCTGAAGTTTAAAATGCTGCTGTTCCTTTGTTAAATTATTCACATCTGCTTCTGAAACAAAAATAAATTGCCGAGACTGTTGAAGTATCTCATTTAAGAGATGGCTGCAGTCATTCCAAACAGCAAATATTTAGACCAAACAAACAGTCAAATGGAGCTGTTCATTTCCTAATACACTGTATTTTTCAATAGTTTTGGTTACTGTACCCCTGAGTTTCTTCCTTTTTGTACCATTGAGTTTTATGATGTATTTACAAGACAAATCTGAGAACAGGTTTGAAAGTGATACCAAATAAAAGGGAAACCTGCATTCTATGTATAAGGAAAAATTATTAAAACACTAATCCAATAAGAAGAGCCATTATTTTCTAGAAAAAATAGAATGGAGTTTCCTTGATTATAACAAAGCTCATTACTTTACAGACCAACGGTCTCAGGAAATGTCCTCTGAAAAATTCTGCGTGTGCTTGCCAAGGCGTTATTTTTCAATGCCAACACTAACCCTATTCCGGCGTTAGTTTTTAAACGGGGTTATAACTTATTGGTATGATGCAGCTGTGATCAAGTCCAACAGAACGTCGTCCCGGGACAAACTCAAACTGGCGTTTAACGGCCCACCCTCCTGAGTTCCAGTCACCCCACAACTCCATTTTCACGGAGACGGGGATTCTTCCTTCCAAGGTAAGCCAATCTCCAGGTGCCCAGTGTCCAAACTAAGTGCTTTCTCCCTGGAATTATCCAGGGCCTGGCTCTCGTTACAGCAGCCACTTAAAACAGCACCCAAACCCGACACCGCCAAAAGGAGATTCCAGAATTAGCTTCCAAGGAGCTGCTGTCAGGTGACACGGAGAACTGAGGTGGGCAGCACCCCAAACTGGAAGGTGACAGGTGTGTGGGAGAGGTGGAACCTGAGCAAGCTGAAGCTTAGCCTCAGCTAAAAAACAACCACCAACAACTGTATCTGTGTCGCTGCTTCTGGACGCTTACAAGGAAAACAAGCCAGGAAGGCTACCGCAGGGCTGGTGTTCCTTCTGCCGTTTCACACCAGCGCAGGCCCTTTAAGATCCCATGGACCTCGCTGTCTCCCCCCTCCTCTCATCTACCCTTCTTCTCTGCTCTCTAATTCTAATTTTGTGACCCAGATCTATTTTTGTTTCCTCTCTGTAACAATTAGCATTTGGGAACAATGACGGCAACTCCAGATCCCTCTGAATTTTGTGGTATCAGGTTTCATCGACTCCATACCGGTCCTCCCAGAGCATCTTCTCATCCTCAAATTGACCAATGGCACCACAAGCTTTCCTGGTTCTACCACTCTGCTGCATGCCCGCAAAACAGGAGCTTCTGGTAGGCGCCAGAACACCCCGAGTAAGGCCAGGGCAGGTAGACTACCTTAGGGAGTGTGGCATTAGGTCATAAAGTACTCCCCCTTCCTCTGCAGTGACTCAGGGCAAGCCAAAATATTAGTATGAGATTGAGCCTGGCCAGCATCAGGTAGCTCTAGCCCCACCCACCCGCACAGCTCTCGAGAACCTCATTTGCTGCTGGGGCCACAGTGTCATTTGACCGTCAGGTTGCCATGACAGCGCAGGATAGCTGGTTTCCAGTGAAACCTGCCTACCCTAGGCAATCAGACAAACAATAAACAAAATTCTCTGGGCTTCCGAGAAGACAGCCCCTCAGGATCTGCACGCCTGGATGACGCTGAGGGCACCTCCCACTCCAGACTAAGGGCTTTCTTCTCCGACAGCAGATTACCGTCAGATGAAGGGGAAACTGGAACAGTTCCTAGAAAAAAAGCTCGCAGCCACCTGACTCACTAGCAGACATATTTAGACAGAGGAAGTGAGAGCCAAACAAAGTTGTGCAGCTGGGAAACTGAAGCCTGAGAACCAACATGACCTTCTCTCTGAGGCCCCCCTAATGTTTGGGGAGCCTCTTCCTGAGAGAACGGATGAGGGCAGGCCCCAGTGGCCAGTGGTCACAAACCCCGAAGCCCACCTTCAACAGTAGCTGCGCTGGGAAAGGGCACGGGCTGCAGGAACGTCCCCGCTGCTCCAATACTCCCTCCATCTGCTTTTCACGAGTCCACACTACCCAGGCGCGCTTGCTTTCTCGCTTCAAACCAGACCAACCGATCCATCTCCCTCTTGGGACTCCCCCCACCCAGCCAGCCGACCCATCTCCCTTCTCAGTCAGTGAGAGGTGTGGGTCTCAGGTTCAGCCCCCCTCAATCTTGATTCTAAGGAACAGCAGGCCAGGAACTAAGCTGCTCTGAACAGGAAGTTCTGATGCGAGGCCACCCTGGGGAAGGGCTGGCAAGAGGTGCCAGTGTGAGTCTGGAAAACGGAGCAGTTAATTATCCAAGTCATAAGTAGGTGACTTTAGAAGGGAGCCAGCCAACCCCTTAACTCCTTGGCCACAAGGCGAGCTAATCTGTAGACAGAAGTTCCGCACAAGAGATTGTGCCACCACCGTTTTTGAGCTCATCTAAAATAACGAAAAGGCAGAAAGCGACACCCCTCGGAGCACATCTCAAGCATAATATAGACTCGGAGACCCCTACCGACCAGGACGAGCTCATTACAGACTCAGGATTCCCCTCAGTGCTCAACTTAAAAGACGGCAAAAGTTGTATCAGAGGTCCCTCCCACTTAGCCAAGGAAAAATGAACATTTATCTCTGAAAGGTAGCAATTCAACTCTACGGGCATTTTTTAGGTACCTACAACTAGACACGAGGTGGAATCTCCTTCTCTAGTTGATGTTTATCCTGAGAAAGAAGCAGCGATTCAAAATAACCAAAGCTCAGGAAGTGAACAAGGTCACTCCTACTGCAGGCCGGGTAAATCTCAGCCCAACAGCCTTCCTGTTCTAATCCTGGGAACTCGACTGGTCCCAATAAAGACTGCTTTCTTGAGGGAAAGCGAAGCAACACAGGGAGCAGTCCCAGACAGACTAGGGTGAAATCCCACCGCCACCCCCACCCTAGCTGTTTAACCCGGGGCAAAGTACTTACCCTGTCCGTGCCTCAGCTTCCTCACCTATGAAATGGAGGTGCCACCACTTACCCCAGCTCTTGTGTAGATCAGACAATAACCCACTCAGGACACGAGATGGGTGGGAGGCCCTGGCACTCAGCAGACCCAAGAGAGGCAAGGGCCTCTGCACCCCGAAACTCCAGCCTCTCCTCTGATCACCCCCTTCCTTCCAGACCCAAAGGCCCTCTGCCCCCCAAGGCGAGGGGTCGCATTGCCCAGCTCCAGGCTGTTGGCCTCAACTTTGAAAATCTATTCCGTTGCCCGCTTAGCTCGGCCCTCCCTGAATTAATCGGATACGCTAAGGCCTAAGACAGATTGTAATTGTTTGTCCCTTACTTTCCAGTGGCTTTCTGGGGCCAAACTGACAAATCGAAGGCAAATCTTCCATTGCTTTCAACCTTCCTTCCCCAACGGCCACACTGAAGTGGTTGTAATAGGGTAGTAGAGCTTTTACAGGAGCCACAGGAAGATTCTGGGCTGAAGATTTCCATTTCCTTACTGTCTAACTCTTCTTCCCAGCCCCCAACGCAAACTGACTGATCTACAACTCCACTCTTCCTCCCCACACTCCAGTTTTTTTTCCAGGAAAATGTTCCTAGACGGGTCCCTCAACTCCGAGGCCCTCTTGAGGTTGCCATTACCTTAGGAAACTGCTCTGCAGGTCCGACCACCAGCAAAATGGTGGGTCTCTTTTCTGTGGCCTCAGCCCTGCCGTCCTGTTTCCCCAAAAAGCCCGACATCTGGTCTCCCCGAGCAGGAGGAGCGGGGGTGCCTCTGACTTCGTTACCGTTCCCCTCTCTGGAGCCTTGGCACCCAGCCCTAGGGAAAAAGCTAGACAGAAAATGCCACAGCATCTGCAGCATCACGGCTTCCTCCCAACGTCGCTGACGGTGACTGGTCACTTTGGAGGAGGAATGTGACCACAATACCAAGGGTCGCTGGCTACACAGCCGCTGGGAGGACTAGCCTGGGGAGCTGGAGGGCCGGAAGCTCGGCATGCAGTGGCTGTCTCCTGCTCTTTCAGATTTGCTAGCTCTGCCGTCGTGCCTGGCCTGAGAAACAGCTCCCTCTCCGAGAGCCCCGCCGGCTTGCTGGCAGCGAGCAGGGAGCAGCTGGAGCTTCTTCAATAAAAACTCACTTCTGGAGGTGGACGGTTAACAAATGTTTGGCTTTTTTAAAAAAAGGAAAAAGCAGTCGCCCAACAGACCTCTCCCGGAGGCAGAAGCAACTTCGAGCTCCCAATTATTCAACTGTCCTCGCTGAACTAATGATCATCACAGGAGCGAGGACCCGAGCATCCAGCCTGCATTCTCACTGCAGCAGGGCGCGGCCAATCACCTCTGCCGACACTACCAAGTTCATTATCCCAAGCAGCAACATCCCTCCAATCACAGACAGCCGATTCCCTGCCAGCAGCCCGGCACTTCTGCAGGGAGGTGCCCATGGCAACCTCCAGATGAGCTTCCAGGCTCGCTGAACGCAGTCCGCGCTCGCTCGTTCGAGGAGCCCAACTTTCTCCTCTCCACCTGGGTTGTTTCTGGGGTGGCATTCACCATCGAGTTTTACATGATCAAGAGTCCCTGGCAACGTTTCTTAAGACGCCTAGCAACATTTCCCCTTGCTCCACGATCCCATTCTCTCCCACCATGTGTAACACAACGCACGCCGTATCAGAGCTACTTCTCCCTTCTCCCCATATGCGGTGAGCTGCTTGGGGACTGGGACCAAGTGACAGATTTTTCTACCTCCGGCACCCAGCGCCAGGCACAGACTAAGTCTGCAGACTAAAGTGAGTAAATGACTATGAATACAAGGGAATTGCTCAATTGTTTCTTATTTTACTAGCAGACACCTTTGCTAGTGGGACCAACAACTGCCATTCCTCACAGAGGTGACCTTTGGATGCAGTGTTCATAACCATTATTTTAAAAACACAAATGTGAAAAAAAGTTTGACAAACTGTGTTGGAAGAATATGCTTCTTCCATATGCTGCTAAGACCGTGCACACCAGTACAACCTCTCTGAAGAGCAATTTAGTCACAGCCTCCAACATTTTAAAAGCACCAACCCACCCTCACCGGTGTGGCTCAGTGGATGGAGCGCCAGCCTGAGAACAGAAAGGTCCCCAGTTCGATCCCCAGTCAGGGCACATGCCTGGGTTGTGGGCCAGGTCCCCAGCTGGAGGCTTGCAGGAGGCAACTGATGGATGTATCCCTCACACATTGAGGTTTCTCTCCCTCTTCCTCCCTCCCTTCCCATCTCTCTAAAAATAAACAAAACCTTAAAAAGAAAAGCACAAACCCTTTGACAGAGCAGTTCCACTGTAAGGAATTTATCCCATAGACACATTTGCACGTGTGAGAAGTTATATATACACATATCCGATATATGTGTGATACAGACATGTGATCAAATATAAGGACATTTTTGCAGCCTTGTTGATAACAGCCCAAGTTTGGAAACAATGTAGAGTGCTCTAACAGGGCAGTGGGGACATAAATTATGGCACACCCACACAATGGAACCCTACGCAGCCGTTCAAAAGAATGAGGCAGCTCTGTACCTACTTTGTGAAAAATAATATAAATGCAGCCACTTCATAATGGAGGCAGAGCTGCCACCCCAGGGGACTATCTTGCAGGTCTCCTCAAACCCTTAGACTTGTTACATCTGGGCAAATCAACCTTTGGACTGGGCCTAAAGCAACACGGTATTGCAAACAACTACTTGTTATGATTACCTGACCGAAAATTAAAGACATCTTTAGAATTAGCGTGTAAGCTTATCTGCAGGTGTAGAAATTCCTTCCTGGGCTTATTAGCACCGATAGAAATGCCTTCCTTCTATTCATGTAATCATACTCCTTCCCTTTCTCATAAATATCCTTTGTTTTTTACCTCCTAATCGGATCACTGTTTGGGTTTCTGCCTGAATTAGAGCTTCCGAATAGCTGTTCTTTTGGATCTCAAATAAACGCTTGGCGCCTCTCACTTTTATTTTTAAGTTACCACTCTAAGGGAATGATTTGGAAATACCTTGCTGAATGGAAAAAGCAAGGTGCAGAAGAAAGGGGCAGTATGCTGCCATTTATTTCTAGGCTTGTACACATGAAGGGCATCTCTGGAAAGACACGCTAAAACTGAAGAGAGGGTTTGGGGCAGGGAGGGGACTCGGGGGTCTGAGGGGAGAAAGGCAGATGGCAGGTTTACTTTCACTGAAGATCCTCACATCAAGAGAAACGGAATCAAGCATGTATGACCAGGCGCGCGCGCACACACACAGCGATTATTAGACGCACACACACAACGGCACAGCAAAATGGCCAAGCCGAGAATGACCGTACCCAAAAGCAGTTGTGGCCCTGGCTGGTTTAGCTCAGGGGGTTGAGTGCTAAAAGGTTGCCATTTCGATTCCCCGTTCCCCGTCAGGGCACACGCCTGGGTTGCGGGCCAGATCCCCAGTTGGAGGTGTGAGAGAGGCAATCAATTGATGTCTCTCTCTCGCTCCCCCCTCCCCCTCTCTAAAAAGAAATAAAATCTAAAAATAATTAAATAAATAAAATAAAAAGCAGTTTTGTATGCTGATTAAATGCATAGTCTTTGGAGCCAGACCCCAGGTTCAGGTTCAAGTCCTGGCCGTGACTTACTTACTAGCTGTGTGATCTTGGTCAAGTAACTTTACCTTTTGGTGCAAAATGGAAATAGTGGCAGAACCATACTGTGACTTCATAGAGTTGGTTAAAGACTAAATTAAATAATACGTAAAGCTCTTAGAACAGTAATATAGACCATTCAATAACCAAACAAAAAAGGGGCTCGGGAATAAACCTGACGATCTCAGTGACCAAACATAACCACACCAACAGTCTGAACGCAAAAATTCCTAACCGGGGCACGCCAGGGCGGGTAGTCACGGCCAGACCTATAGCTTCCCGAGCAAGATCGGTCTTAAGCTTAAGCGAGCTCTGTCCCTTGTTCTTATACATCCGGGATAACACGCCGTTGAAATGTCAGAGTAATTTTCTTTTCCAGACCCCCTGGCGGCAACCGCTGGCACCGGAGCGCAGACCACAGAGCCCCTCGTTGTTATCTGTGCCCGCACAGCGTCCCTGTGTGCTGTAACTGTGAATTATTAACTACCCTGCCCCACCGGTGTAAAAGAAGCGTGTGTTTCTCCATTTGGCTTTCTATCCAACCCTAGAGATTTCCCGCCTCCTTAATCTACCCGCAGTGTTTCTCGTGGGACCCCCTCTAGGTCTTTGTCTTTGGCTCCAGGGTATAAAATAAGCCGCAAAGCTGCAATTCTTGGAGCATTTTCTCGATCCATTTAACACTTGCTTCTGGGCATGTCCTCAAAAATTTGTAAACTCTTATGAAACTTTTCTACAGGTTTCAGACATTCTTTCATAACTATTAGCTACTTTATTATCATTATCTAGAAAATGACTGTGAGTTCACGCAACTAATTAGTTTATTGTTTTGTTTCCTTTGTTTTTAAATTGGGCACTGCCCCCCAATTATCTTTTATTTGTAGCCTGCCCTGAATCTGGTAACATTTTCAGTTTCTTTTTTCTTCAATTTGTGAGTATCTCTTCATACCCAGGTCACTGGCTCCTTTAAGAAAGGAAACCCAGAGGGATCAGAAAGCATAATTGGCAAGAAGGGGGCTGCTTTCCAAATAAGGAGTTTTAATACCGTTAAAGAGAAAAATCACAGGTCCCAAACAGTGTCACTCATGCTAAAAGTCCATGATACCAAACCTAGATTTAACGCCTGATCTAATTGCTCTTTAAACCTCTCTTCGTCACCCAGTCTGGAATTTTCTGGTCAAGCACCAGTAGGGTATTTTGTCACCTGGAACCGCTCCATGGTGGCCCCTATAGGAAGAAGAGGCTGGAGACAATCTGCATGATAAAACCCTTGCCATCCACCCCTCAAAGAAGACATCCTGGTCTAAAAATTATCCTTTCTTTTCCTTTGTTAATAGTTCCCTCGCCTCCCACCCTTCTTCCTTTAAAAACCTTCCATTTTGGCCCTGGCTGGTGTGGCTCAGTGGACTGAGTGCCGACCTGTGAACCAAAGGGACACGGGTTCAATTCCCACTCAGGGCACAAGCCTGGGCTGCAGGCCAGGTCCCCAGTAGAGGGTGTGCGAGAGGCAACCACAGGGAGAGAAATTGATGTTTCTCTCCCTCTCCCACCCTTCCCCTCTCTAAAAATAAACAAATATAAAATCTTAAAAACACACACACCAAACTTTAAAAACTTTCCATTTTGTACAACCCCTTGGAAAGCCCTTCTAGTTGCTAGATGGGACACTAAATTGCTTAATAAAGCTAAGCTAATTAGATCTCCAAACTTACTCAGTAGAATTTTCGTTTTTTAACAATACTAAGAAGGGCCTGTCCAGAGCCAAAAACCCGAACTAAACAAGTAACCCTTTCAAGCAGACGAATCTTGTTTTTATGCACTGAAAGTCTGGCAGAATGGAGGAGTCAGGGATGTCTTGGGCCGCCGTCTACAAACATGAGAGAAATCTCATGTTTAGCTGGTTAGTGGCTTTTAATGGACTCGTACACGCCACAGAACTGAGTTATGAATTCAGGGGGTTCCAGCCAAAATGGCGTTACGGGGACTGATTCACCTTCCTGCCAATGACAACTAAACGTCCCCACCAAATACATGAAATGATGGTTTTCTAGACACTGGATGACTCCAGGTGACGAAGGACAGTGACTCGTGGGAGAGGTGTACAAATGAGCTGAGCCCACAACTGCCCTTCCAGGCTCCAGGAGAGAGGCGGGCACCCAGGCAGAGCCCAGCAGCTCCCCCGTGTTGAAGAGGTGGGGGTGGGGGCAGGGGGAGCTCGAGTTTCCAGGACCCAGTACTGAGCAGGAGGGAGCTGCACAGAGTGTGCAAGTTCTGTAGACCTGCTCAGGCCCCCTAGAGCCACTGCACAGGCGTGTAAGCGAACAGCCTGAGGGCGGGAAAAGAACCAGGCACCCCGACACAAAGGACAGTTGCTATTCCCACCACCAGCCAGAGTGGAAACCCCTTAATAGAGGAAGGTTCAGAAAGGGCACTCAGAAGGTTTGGCCTCAGCAGTGAGACAAAACTAGCCCCACACTAAATGCTGCTCTTGCCTAACAAAACTTTTTAAAAAGCCCTAAAAGGCTCAAACTATTCCCAAATAAATGCATGCTAGAATAAAGCTCAAGAATATTTACAGGAACACAAAAATACCCAGGAACCAAAAAGATAATATCCAATAAAACAATGAACAGGACTGCACCTTGGCCGGTGTGGCTCACTTGGTGGGAGCATCTTCCTGTAAACCAAAGGGTCTCGGGTTCGATTCCCGGTCAGGCACATACAGTACTTAGGTTGTGGGTCTGGTTCCAGTTGGGGCGCATACGAGAGGCAACCAGTTGATGTTTCTATCTCATTCACATTGATGTTTCTCTTCCCTCTGCCCAGTGGGAACCCATTCCAACTTACCCTGAGGAGCTGCCCAGGTATAAGTGCCCAGAGCACCACAGGGCATCTTGTAAAACAGGGAAGAAGGCTCTCCCACGACTCCCTCCAGGGCAACACTCAGCATCTCATATCTACCAGTTGAACTACTTACTCCCTACCCATCTTAGAATTATTTTCACAAGGCATGTTGTCAGAGGGACGACTATCTTTTTTTTTTTTAATTGAGAAATGAAGCCAGATTTTATTTGACAGAGAGCAAGACTGACTTGAAAGTGGAGGCCGGCTGGGCCAATTCGGTTACACGGAGGACATTTTCCATAAATTGAATGAGTCAAATCTGCAAACTAAGCTTTTGAGCAAAACTAACACCAGAACCAAAACTGACAAAAACATCCAAAGCAGATGTACCATCTGCCAGTAATTATATCTCCGCAGCTCTTAAACTTATGACACAAATTTGCGGATGCCAACTTGAATATGTTCAAGAAGGTACCTGTTTCCTAGATTCTTTTAGGGCAGTACGGGGACAAGAGTCTGAAGGATCTCTTATAATTGATACATGGCAGCGATTTACTATTTCAGAGGCACAACCGCAGCAGGTGACTATCCCCCACCTCTGGCGTGAATCATCGGATGCTATGTGCCGCCCCACGCAGCCCTACGGCAGCCGGGTTTCAGGGTGTAAGGCAGGACTCTGGAACACCCTTCCGCCCGTGACTCGGCCCGATTATACAAGGAAGAGGAGCCAAGCACTTACCTCATCTGGCACCTGTGAAACCAAGGCATCAAAGATAACTGCCATGATAAGAAAAGGTGAAATCCCCTTAATCCTTTTAATCTTTTGGTTTGTTTCCTCCCCCCCCCCATCCATCCATTTATTAGAGAGAGAGAGAGGAAGGGAGAGAGAAAGAGAGAGAAGTTGCCCCACTTATCCACGTACCCACTGGTGTACTCAAACATGTGCCCCGAGGCAAAAGGAGGGAGAAAAAGATGCCCTGTGATGCAGGATTGAACCTGCAATGTGGGCACATCGGGATGACACCCCCTGGACAGGCCCTGAAATCCCCTTCATCTGTTTCTGTTTTAGTAATTAAACCAGAAATTAAAGCTTTGGCAAGAACTCCCTGAAGAAAACTCTTGTGAACGTGGCAGAGAAAGAGCAGTGTGCTACAGAGAAAGCAGTCCCTTGGAAGGCTTCTGTTTACTCCTGGCGAAAAGCCAGTCCCATCACGGTCTGAAGTTCAAGGTCAATGTCTACTAACAAAGATGTCCTTTTCTTTTATCTAAAAGAAACTAGAAGTGTACAAAATTAACCTAGCTTTAGCTGGGTTAGGTGCAGGATTTTGAGTCATAACATGTGAAGTTCTGTAGGAGCAAGAGACCACATAGAAACACAGCATAATCTCTCCTTTTCCTGCTGTTATAAGAGCATGATCCTCCCTCAGGTCACACATGTGCCACGTATGAGGGGCAGGGGAAGAATATGGTGTTCAGGCTGGCATGTAAAACCCAGTCACCCAAAATGATCAGAAAAATTTCAAACGGTCTGGCTGGTATAGCTCAGTAGATTGAGTGCGGGCTGCAAACCAAAAGGTTGCTGGTTCAATTCCCAGTCAGGGCACATGCCTGGGTTGTGGGCCAGGTCCCCAGTGGGGGCCACATGAGAAGCAACCACACACTGATACTTCTCTCCCTCTCTTTCTCCCTCCCTTCCCTTCTCTCTAAAAATAAATAAATAAAACCAAAAAAACCCCACACAAAACTTAAAAAAATTTTCATACAATCCAAAATTGACCAGTGGGAGCCACACCACCGGCCCATGTTCAGCCTACTTAGGGCAGCTGCTTTGTCTTATCCACGCCTTCCCTTCTCCTATGGGAAAAGGCAAACCAGCAGACTTATTAAAGCAACACTAAATGTTTTCAGTTTCTTACAAGTGATTTCAGAATCATGCGCTAAAACTGAGATGGCCCCAAATCAGTGCAAACACAGCTCTTGGCAGGTGCTAGCTCTGCACTCAGGGAGGACGTAGAGACAAGGGTGGGACAGGGGTATGGGGCCCACCCTGCAGCTGCCTTCAGGGTGTGGAGGGCAGTCAGGAGCTGTAGGTGTACGGAACAACTGGTTTAAACCAAGCCAGCTCTTAGAAACAATTCAGAGAAGGCTTTCTTTAGCTATAAAACTATTTATCAGATACTATCTTTACTTTTTCTATAGGTTAAAGAGACTCTGGCACAAAGAATACACTCAAGATGTGAATAAAGGAGGGAAAAAAAGGAAGCCCCGGCTGGCGTGGCTCAGTGGATTGAGTACCAGCCTGTGAACCAAAGAGTCACCAGTTCGATTCCCAGTCAGGGCCCATGCCTGGGCCGCGGCCGGGTCCCCGGTAGAGGGTGTGCTAGAGGCAACCTCACACTGATGTTTCCCTCCCTCTCTCCCTCCCTTCCCCTCTGTCTAAAATAAATAAATAAAATCTTTTAAAACAAGGAAAAAATGTTTACTGTGTCTACAAATGCATCACCAAGGGGTGCAACAGTGATGTAATTTAATCTTGGGCAGTAAAACATGGGGACTAGATGCACACCTTGCAAACCTTTCCAGTTGTAACATCTCGAATATTCAAGCTCAGTCCTAAGGCATTAACCAGAGACGACAGCAGTGTTTTACGTGTGAGGTGGGGAAAGGCCACCAGGTTAATGAAGGTGGACACCGGAGCGGGCTGGCTTTGACCTGTAGGTCAATTGTGTCAGACCTACGGACAAAGACATAACAGTTTGTGCTTATTCTTGGTGATCTAAACCATCTTCTCTCTGTCCACTTCCCATGCCACCGCCCAACCACCTCTGGTGTTTCTGAGCTCTGAGAGCTTTCTCACACAGTGTAAGTGGTTGGTCCTCTGTGTGTTTTAGAGCCGCCCATCAGACCCCAGCAGGGGCGGGGCGGGGGCGGACTGCGGGGCAGGAAAGGAGGCCTGGGGGGTGGGGGGCGGTGACAGCAGGAGGAAAACTTCCACAGAAACAGGAACAGCCACCAGCTCAGGTTTCCCCTCTGACCCGGGTAATTCCAGCTTCCAGGGAAGCCTTGCCCAGGGGTTGAAAGCAGATAAGCTTCTTCTGTCCTACCTTTGTTATTCATTTATTTACTTCAGAACAAAGCCTTTCTTTTAGGTATTGTTTTGCATATTTTAGACCCCACACTTAGGCAGAGTGTACCTGCCTTTTCAGTGCCCCCACCCTAGGGCCATCAGGGGGTCTTAGGGCCAGGGCAGGGAGCGCAGAATTAAAACCCTGGCTTCTGCTACTGGCTTTGCCTCCAACCGACCTGGCCCTAAGCCTCGGCCCCACTTCTCCAAAATAATGCAGTTAGTGAGATGACCTTCAAGGATTTTAACTAAGTTCTGCTAGAAGCTTCCATTTTCACAACTTCCAAGTGAACTCTGTATTTGGGAAAAGACCACCCACGGCCCATTTCCATTCAGTGAAACGTTTGGGCCGAAGACACTCTTACGTATAGAGTGACTCTACCACTTCCACGGCTTTTAAGAAACCTCCTGCCACGGGGAGGTTTTTCTTTCTTTTTTTGACAGACTCTGCCTCAGGTTTTTTTCTACAAACAGCACAGGAGGACACCAACCCCCGCGCAGGCAGCAGCCCAGGGGTCACACAGACAGAGGCCTCTGCTGTGGAGCCTTCAGGTGGCCAGGGCAACCTTGGGAGCCTGAGCAGGAGCTGCAGCCTGGCGCTTGGTTCGAGCCTTGGCCTTGGCCTTTGGCGGCGGAACCTGAGACCCTTGGCTATGCTGGCAGAGCACATTTCCCAGGCTTGGGGTGAGGGGTGTAAGCAAGTCAGTTGAGCTTGTGGCGGCTGCCCTTTGGGATCCTGGGCTTGACCCCCTGGGGCTTACGAGCACCTTGACAGCCTGGGCACAGGCACTCATGGCCTTGGCGTCGTTGACCTGCGATGCTTCAGGCCCTTCTTGGGCTTCTTGGCAAAGTGCGTGTTCCTCAGGAACTTGGAGAAATTTGCGTCTTTGTGAGCGGGGTTTCTTGATGCCGTTTCTGTGCCATTTTTGGGAACTGGTTGTGCGTGGTGTGGTTTTTGGACCTGGCCATATCTGGACCAAAGCCTGTGGTTCCCAAAGCCTCTTTGAAATCTTCCTAATGTCTACAGGGCCCAGGGCCTCCGCAACCTACATCCCTCCTCCCCAAACTGCTGAAGGCGCTCAGCTGCCAGGAGCCTGCTCCACCTGGGTACAACAGAGCCTTCACTGCTGACATCCCCGGACTTTCTACTTCCATCTGTTCCGCTTTTCACCTGAGCAACCCAGGAAAAATGTTGGTGACCACGACCAATTCTGGGCTTATTTTCGAAGACTCAATGGAGGAAAAAGTCATTTCGTGTTGAACACCTAAGTGTCAGACGCTGCACCAGGCTCTTCATTTATGTCACCTAATTTAATCCCCACCACAAACCGATGAAACACCATACTTCTGACAAGGAAACAGACTTGGAGAGGTCAAGTAACTTGCTCAAGGTCACATGGCTTGCAAGTTCGAGCCCCGGTTTATGCCACAGAGCCTGTATTGTATGTACTGTTTTTAAAAAAAGTTTTGGGGGTGACATCAGCAATGTGGCGGGGTGAGAAGACTTCATTGTTTCTCCTCTTAAATTTACAAGTCAGACGATTAGAACTCAGCGAGGACCCCCTGCTCCACACAGAAACACGCCTGAGAGATCCATGCATGGGGACATGTGAAGGTAGGTGTGCTGGGGTGAGCAGGGGAGGCAGGCTGGGGGGAAGCACAGGGACAATGGCTGGAGCCCACTGTGACTCCAGCGAGCACAGTAGTGGGGGAGAGTCAGGCCACGGCCCTCACAATACGGCCCCGAGCAGCAGAGGGGCGGAAGCGGATTCCCTCCCGCGATGTGAGCAACCATCGCTGGTCAACTTCAGAACATCCTCAGAACCTCAAAAAGAAACCCCAAACCCTCACCTTCCTAGCTCTCCATTCCCCTCCCTTCCCAGGCCGAGGCAACCACTGATCTAGTTTGTATCTCTAGCTTTCCGTCTCCTGGAATTTCATGTAAGTGGATCATATAATACAAGGCTTTTGGTGACTGGCTTCTTTCACTTAGTGTAATGTTTCCAAGGAAGGTCTGTTCTCTTAATTAACTCCCTCGATACACTGCCTCAGATGAGAGAATATAAAAGGTATGGCCAGCTTATCTTGTGAGACGTGCATGATAAAACCCAGTATTTTTAAATTTTATTTATTTATTTGTAGAACGAGGCAAAAGGAGGGAGAAAGAGAGGGAGAGAACCATCAATGTGCAATAGATACACTGATCTGTTGCCTCTCACATGCCCCTGATTGGGGATCTGGCCTGCAACCCAAGCATATGCTCCGACCGGGAATCAAACCAGAGACCTTCCGGTTCTCAGACCGGTGCTCAGTCCACTGAGCCACACTAGCCAGGGCAATCCACTGTTTTTATAACAGCAGCCTACAGGGAGAGAAGATAGTTTTCAGATACTTAAAGGGCCCTTAGATCACTTTTGGGCTCAGGGCAAACGGGAAGCAGATACAAGCAGACAGACTTCAATCTGACATGAGAAAGTACTCACAGTGACCGCGACTAAGTCCACAGTGGAACGGGCTGGCTGGCCATCTGCGAAGGATGCCCCAGGGAGAATGCTCCCCACACCGGGTAGGAGGCTGGCCAGGGACCCCTCCAACCAAACTGTTTGGTTCTGCCAAATTCACATCAGCATTGTTCACTGAATTCAACCTGCGGATGTACTCAGCTGGACTAGAAATCAATACCAGAAAAATATTTGTTTTTCTTATTCCCCTGTGGTTTCTGTGAGACTTCAACAATTAGTGACTACTCAACATCAAAGGACTGAAACCTACTCAGGCTATATTCTTTTTTACCTCATCCTAGGATCAAGGGACTTGACCCCACCTTTCCAAATACCAACTAATTTTTTTTAATCTTCCTTTAAAAAAAATCATACCTTTCTTTTTAAAGATTTTATTTATTTATTTTCAGAGAGAGGGGAAGGGAGGGAGAAAGAGGGGGAGTGAAACATCCATTGGTTGCCTCTCACACGCCCCCCCCTGGGGACCCTGCCCACAACCCAGGTATGCACACTGATGGGGAATCGAACCCACAACCTTTTGGTTCACAGGCTGGCACTCAAATCCACTGAGCCACACCAGGCAGGGAAAAAAAAAAAAAAAAAAGTCCTATCGTGATGATAATTACTTCGAGGTAGGAACCAATATCGCAACAGTATAACTCCATCAGTTTAGTATGCAAACTCAATCCAAGCTGCAAATAGCATTTTTTTTTTCTCATGGGTCATTATATTATATCAAATGATATCTATCCCTTTTCTATAAAAAAAGAGTCTTTTTTCTGTAGCCTGTCCTATCTACGTCCAGCTTCCCCCCAGATGGCCACACACTGAAAAGGTGCAGAGTTTAACAGTGCTGTCTGATTAAGCAACACCAAGTTGACCTTGCTGATCTTCCATTCAATTATTTCAAGTCAGCGGAGTTGCCTCACCGGCACTGCTCAGGTCAAGGAGAAATCAGGGCATGGTGGATTCTCATTCTTTGATGGGATAATCTCTGGATAATCTTGAAACCTATTTCGGGGGGAAAAACACACGCGGTTCTATAAACTGATTTCTCCTCATCTTTCTCTAGTTCTCCCAAAAGCCCAGGCACGAATGCTCATCATGTCCGGTAGAAACGATGGGATAGGTAAAGCGGAGTGGAACCCAAATCAGAAGTTGGTTCCAGTCCTTCCTCTGGTCTAATTCCTTACTGATCAAATGAGTTTTGAGGTTGCTTTAGAGTCTTTTTGAACCTCTGTTCCTTCCTCTGTAAAATGGGGTGAAGTCCCTGTCTTGCCTATTTCACAAAGTTATTGTGAGGCTTAAACTGGCTGGGGCACGCGCAAGTCTCTAAGTCAGCAAACCCCACCATCTTCTAGAATCCTTGCCTGCGCCAAACCCTAGCCCCTTAGAAGAGCCCCACAAGCCTCGGCCAAAGGGACAGCTGCTGACCTCCGACCCAGCTTGCATTCTTCTGCTAATTGGCTGCCTGAATTATAACCTTTATTTTAAATTTGTTTTAAGACAAAGATTTTGTTTGGTCACATGAAAATGCCTTAAATAGGAATGCTATAATTAGCTCCAGCTGAAGCCTCACTTCCCAAAGTCACTACTGCTGTCGTCATCTTTTTTCTTTCTTTAATAAACCCTTCCCTTCTTTTGTCCCAGGAAGGGTTTCTTACTCACGAGTCCTTTACAAGGAAAATTTCCCTGGCTGGCTGCCATCGTTTTTTCTGCCCACTTCCGCTTTAAGTAATTTTTCCTCGACTGTCCCAATTTCTTTTGGGAGGAGGAAAACATAAAAAGGCAGGTGCCAAAAAACTGCTAGTTCGTTTCTAAAGAACACTTGACCCAACCTGTGGTAAGCTAGCAAGAGGTTTTGATAGCCTCACATGGCTCGGGTTCACCCATCACCCACTGACAAGCCCTCCAAGCTGATTCCTGAGCAAACGCTAGCATTTCAGACTGGTGGGTCCTAAGGGTCACATGAAGCAGCTGCCAAAGTTTAATGATGTATTTTTCAACGCCTATTCCCATGGCAGATGACCCACTTCTAGAGTAAAGGGCCCCCCAATTCTCTTTTGGCTTTGCTAGTTCTGCAAAACTGTAGCACCACACTTTCAACAGGAAGTGGTATGGGGGGGTTCGTGAGGCAGGGTGCCTTCCTGTTGCCCGGTTATTTACAACAAAGCAGATTCTCTCTCTCTCTCTCTTTTTTTTTTTAAATTATTTTATTGTTGTTCAGTTACAGTTGTCTGCATTGTCTCCCCACCCCTCCCCTCCCCAGACTCTCTCTCTTAATACAATATTTAAACCATTCGCCAGAAGACTAACTTGTACTCCTCTATAGGTAACAAACGAGTAACATGGATCATTCCCATTCTCAAAGCAGTATAATAATTTAACCTATTCAAGAGCGGTAAGAGTTGTAGAAATACAGTCCATATTAAATGCACACACCAAAGGAATAAAAAAGAATTGTTTCATAGCACAGATCTTAGATGAGTCTCGGAGTCAACAAATTGCAGAGACAGTGTGACCAAGGGGCTAGGCAGCTTTTGGTTAATCAAAAAGCCTTCTTTCAACACTGGAAAGGAGAACGAGAGCTTTCTCCTTATTTGCCCTTAGAAATCTGCTGCCAAAAGAAATGGATTAGGACCGATATCAGATGTGCCGGGAATCACGGGGACAGCGACTCCAGCTGAGCACTGAGCATGGCATGAACACTGCAGGCACTCCCACAGCCAGATGCCCTCGATGTGCCTGGCAGCGTACGCAAAGTGGGTCGGTTCCTAGAAGCGGAAAGGTAAGCCTGGGCCCACACCTCCCTGAGCCCATAAGGCATAACAGACTCTCTGACTTAAGCCATGCGGTCTTTCCAAGTGATTTATTCATCAGGTGTATGTGGGAAAATATTGTGCTCCCACTGCCATTTTGTGTAAAACTTAAATTTTTTTAAACTCGTCTCTAAACCTCTTAGATGTAACCCGATGGCTCTATTTTGCATAGGGTTACCCTTGGTCTTCTTCCTAAGCAGATCTTAAGTAGGTTAAATACCTTGCATGTTAATCCAAGACACCTTGGACACGAGTTAAAAACACCTTATGTGCACCTGCCAGACCAAAAAATTGGTTTACAGTAACTCTCTGGCATTTTACTAGATTTTTTCCACACTTGGCTGCGAGATTCTCTAATTGTTGTGTGTACAAAGGGACCAGACTTAGAAGAGAAACAGGTTACTAGGTAAAGTCCTCAGCAGTCCCCTCCAGGCTGTAAATCAGGCTAAGCCACAAGTAAATGAAACACTCAGGAAGGGGAAGCTACAGCTACCAAGTCAGATGGAAAAACATACCACGAGAGAAGGGGAAGAAACAGCCTCTGTTTGAGATTCTTATAAAGAACGGACAGCACTTCTCTTTCTGGCAGGCCTGGAGATGGCCTTCCTCCGTCCCCCACGTCCCCCTCAGAGCCCACTCCTGGACAAGAGTAAGAGCCCCTCCTACGTGTAGAACACTTTCACTTTGAGGAAGTATTTTCCCCTAGATTCTTTATGACCTGCAACCCTGCAAGGGACCATAACCCCATCTTCTGGGTAGACATGTCAATAGGGATGAGCCTACACCACGAGAGCTGTCAGTCCTCACCACCCACACCTGTCACAGATATGCCAAAGACCCCAGTTCCCATTTTTCCAACTCCCACATGCTTCTGACAGGAACCAGATCAGGGCCCACAGGCTGGCATGGAAACCAGAGGGGAAGGGAGGGGGGTCGCTGGGAGAGGATGGATGAACCCATCAGTGGTGGGTAGAGGGTGCGTCATGCTTAGCCCTCAGGTCGGAGGTGAGGAAAGGCAGACTTCTGATACCTGACCTTCTACCTTGGGGAAAGCCGGAGCAGGAAGGGGCTTTTCGTTCATCAGAAGGCTCGGAGGCTGCCCACCTGTGCCCACGAAGAGCCTTTTCCCCTGACCAAGCGCCCACAGAGGTCAAGAAGGAGCTCTCCACTCCCACCAGCGCTTAAATAGGGTACTCATCTGTTACTTGGGGGTCCTCCCCAGCCCAAGAGGCCGTCCAGCAGACCTGCCACGCTCCAGGGCACAGCCCAAGAATCCAGGCCGTTCAGACCTGTCATCTTGCGGCCCAGAACTGTCACCCGAACCTCCCTGTAGTCGGGGACGCGAAGGGGGACACCTCCCCACCCGCGCGGACTGTGCGCGCCGCCTACCCGGAGCTCGCCCTCGGTGCGGTGCAGTCCCAGGCGTCGTAGTCCCACAGCCAGGTCGTTGACACACAAGCCGCCGTCGCGGTTGACATCGAGCGTCTGGAAGAGGCTCCACAAGCGCAGCCGGTGGTCCGGGCCCCCGCAGACGGCGCCGCCGCACGGGTCTACGGACGCGGGTGATGAGGCGGGCGAGGCGGCGGCGGCGGCGTCCGGCGGCGAGGAAGCCACGCAGCGGCACAACACACTGCTCACCATCGGGCGCGAGGCAGGGGCGCCGGGCGGCGAGGAGAACGCGGAAGACACGCGAGTGTCCTCGGACGGCCAGCTCGGGTTCCGACTTGCCGGCAAACTGGCGGGAGGGGCCGTTTCCGGAAGCCCCGCCCCACCGCCCCGCCTTTTCTGGCCACGCCCCTAGGCTCGCTGCTGGCCAGTCACAGACCCGGGCCACCACCCGGAGGGGCGGAACCTCCTCAAGGACTGCCCATATCTTCCCGGACTACA